>NC_056728.1:1922742428-1922832428 GCF_019279795.1 Protopterus annectens | reverse complement strand
GTTGGAGTTTGTTTAGAATGGAGGCCTGGATAGTGGTAAGAACTGGGGCGGTGTATAAGAGGGAGGGAAGGAGGACTGCCTGGCCCAGTGTAAGTCTAGATTCAGGGGTTAGGAATTTTTTGTTCCGATATAGCAGACAGTTTCTGGGTTTTTTTTTTTTTTATACACTGGAGTATGTGTAGGTTGAACTTTAGTTCGTCATCGATAATGACCCCTAGGAGTTTAGTGTGGGTGTCAGGTTGGATAGTTGTATTGTTAGAAGATGTAATAACAAAGGAGGTTTTGTGATGAGAAAGAGAACAGGGAAGGAAAAGTAGGAGTTTGGTATTTTTGGGATTTAGGATCAGTAGGTTGTGAGAGAGCCATTGTTCAGTGGATAGTAAGGTTTGTTGGGTCAGGGACTGTAGTTCAGGAATGTTATTTGAGATGGATATAAGTGTAGAGTCGTTGGCATACTGAATAAGGGAGGATTTTTTGCATGAGGTGTAAAGATCCTTGGTGAAGAAGTTAAACAAAAGGGGTCCCAAGATGGAGCCTTGGGGAACACCAGTGGAGCTAGGAAGGAAAGGTGAGGAGGATGAGAGCGATTTGACAGATTATTCCCTGCCAGATAGGTAACTATTAAACTAGGCAAGTGCGGAGGGGGATAGGTGGAGATTTGTGAGTTTGGATAGTAGTAGGGGATGAGAGACAGTATCAAAGGCTTTGGAGAGATCTAGGAAGAGACAGGAAATTAGTTTATTGTTGTCTAAGGCCTCTGCAATGATATGAGTGAAGAAGAGGAGGGTAGTGGTGGTGCTGTGGTGAGGACAAAATCCATGTTGGGCAGGGGTAAGTAAGTGGTGCGTGAGAGGTGATTGAGAAGCTGCGAGTGAATACATTTTTCTAATATCTTGGCAAGGGGGGACAGAATGGCAATGGGTCAGTAGTTTTAGGGGTCAGTGGAGTTTCCACTTTTATGAAGAGGGATAGTAAAGAAAGCTTTCCAAAGGGTGGAGACAGTTGATTCTAGAATAGATTGATTAATTAATATAGATATAGGATAGGCAATTGAGTCAGCAGCAAGTTTGAGAAATGTTAGAGATAGATTGTCAGTGGAAGGAGAGCAAGGTTTTAGCTTAAGTAGTAGAGATTTGATGTACATAATGGGAACTGACTCAAATGAAAACAAAGTTGTGTTAGTGGGACTTGGAGGGGTGGGTGTTGAAGTAGAGGTTGGCTTAGAGGTTACCAGATTTAGGATGGAAGAGATAACGTGTTTATTCAGGAGGGTAGCTGTATCCTGAGAGGAAGAGTTAGGGTATGGGGAGGGATTAGAGGGCTTTCCAGGATAGAGAATGTTGTTGAGAGATGACCAAATTTTAGAGGATTGGATTTGTTGTTAAGCTGAACATAGCTATAGTATAACTTTTTGTCATTAGTTGTATTTTTTTTGCAAGGGTCCTCAGTTGCCTGTATTTTTGAAGAAGAGGTGGTTGTTTAGTTTTAGTCCAGGTTTTCCAAGCACTATCTCTTTGTTTCATAAGGGACCTAGTCTCCTTGGAGAGCCGAGCATAATTTGATTTTACTCTGATCTTCCTAGAGGGAGCTAAGGAGAGTACTCGTGAAGATGCTATTGAAAGTGCTTACAGCATCGTTTAGGGGGAGGTGTTTTAGGATGGACCAATCTATGTTGTGGAGAATGGAGTTAAATTGGGATGAATTGATAGTCAATAGTTTTCGACAGTCTTTGATAAGGTGGGGTTTAGGAATATGGGAGTAGTGTCTTAAGATGGTGGTAGGGAGATGATCACTGAGGGAGTCAGGTAAGGAGGTGGGACTGTGGTATTGGTGAGGGGAATTGGTTAGGATCCAGTCTATGATGGAGCTGGACTTTTTATGGAAGTGAGTGGGAGATGTTATAAGTTGGTGGAAGCCGTGTAGGTGGATACTGAGTTGGGAGGAGTCAGTTGTGAGTTTGGACCAATTAATGTTGACATCACCAGGGATAAGTGTCTCATATGGTATGTTGTGGGGGGAATTGGTTAGGATCCAGTCTATGATGGAGCTGGAGGTGGACTTTTTATGGAAGTGAGTGGGAGATGTTATAAGTTGGTGGAAGCCGTGTAGGTGGATACTGACTTGGGAGGAGTCAGTTGTGAGTTTGGACCAATTAATGTTGACATCACCAGGGATAAGTGTCTCATATGGTATGTTGTGGGAGAACCAGGATAGGATGTTTTCAGGAATGGGCAGATTGTTACCAGGAGGAAGGTAGATAGAGGCAATTACAAGTTTTTTGTGGGGATTCAGATGGCAGTTAAGAATAATTTATTGATTTCAGCTGGGAGGAAGTCAGGAATTGGGGAAGGGAAGGGTAGGGTGAGAGGTTAATGTTGTTTGAGTAAAGGATGGCAACGCCACCCCCTTTTTTTACAGGTCTATCAGATCGGAAGATATTATAACCTGGTGGGAGTATTTCACTATTTGAGATTTGTGGCTTGAGCCAGGTTTCAGATAGGGAGAGGATGTGAG
Source organism: Protopterus annectens (assembly GCF_019279795.1). Taxonomy (NCBI): domain Eukaryota; kingdom Metazoa; phylum Chordata; order Ceratodontiformes; family Protopteridae; genus Protopterus; species Protopterus annectens. The sequence goes on along the minus strand of NC_056728.1, from coordinate 1,922,829,914 downwards.
GGGTATTGAGAGCTATCCATGAGTGCAGCTCAGTAACTTTATTTGCTAGACTCTGAATATTCAATGAGTAAATAGTTAAGTATTTGGATGGAGATAATTGTTGTGACTGAGGTTGGTGACTGTTAGAGAGGTAAGATGGGGCAGTGTAGAGGTAGTTTTGGGGAGAGTGAGGGTGGGGAGAGAAGAAGAGGGGCCAGGGTTGGAATGGATATCTCCAGAACAAAGTAGAATTTTAGTGAGGAGAGAGTGTGTAGTAGATGCTAGATGGAGTTTGTATAGTTTTGACTTTGCTTTCTGGGAAGGTTTAAAAACCTGTATTATGGATAGTTTATATAGACTTGAGGTAGAGGTAGTAAAAAGATTAGGGGAGATAGTAAACGATGAAGTAGTTGGATATATGTTGTATGAGTGAGAAGTTGGTGAATATAGAAGTGGGTCAGAGAGCTTGGAGTGGTAAGAGGTAGAGATAGAGAGAATAAGAAGTAGTGTAGAAAATATTAGAAAATAATATATGTTGGAATAAAATATGATCAGATAGAGTAGATAGAGGCAGTGGTATAGAGGAAGTGGTGTTGACAAAATTGACAGATTAGTACGGTGGTTCAGGTAATAGGCAGGAAGTGGAATTGTAGTGGCTAGTGGGACAGGAAGGGGAGTGATATGTATAAAGGTAATTGTAATGGGGTGGGTGGAAATGGGGATAGGGTAGGGGAGCGAAGTGAGCCCAAGCGTAGCGAGGGAGAACGGAGCGGGGCTAGCACCCTGGTCAAGATGAAGTCAGAGAAACAATCAGAAAAAGATAGTGAAAAATTAGATTGAGAGACAAGGATATAAAGTTTCTAAAGGTATAGTCACCAGAAATAAATAAAAAACAAATAAAATATGAGCAGAAGTATGCTTACAAAAGGACACTGGCCTCAAGCTACATAAGTAGATTTACTTGAAGCAAACCCAGTGCTGTATGGTTAAAATAAGCTACAATAGAGAGGGGCTTTGGGGGGGGGGTCTTACTAGCAGCTAAAATCAGGGCAAAAACATAAAAAGACCATTAATATGTAAGAGTCTGAAAACAGTAAAATAGGGCAGGTGCACTAACAAAGGCAGTTATGAGTGAGGCTAGAGATGAATTCAGGGAAGGGTAAAGTACAGAATAGGAGAATATACACAGAAACAGTATGAGGATAGTGGGTAACCAAAGAGAAAGGATAGGAGCTGCTGGCACCTGGTTTTCGTGGCGACTAGCAAAAAAAAATACACTGTCAATTCCTGTCATGCTTATAAATTCTAGCATTAATTAAAAGATTAGCTTATCATGTAGTAGTTATTCACTGGGACACATACTTCAGTGGTATTATTTTAAGCTTAAAATGGCGGCTTCTATTCTATAAACAACTTGATGACATGCTGACTGATTTTGCCTCTAGTGGGTATAGTGATGTGCATGTACATAATGAGAAGATGAAGTTGTTAAAGGACAGGGAGATTTCATTGAAACTGATTTTCTCTAGCCCTAGCTCTATATCTGAGACAAGGGATGATGATACATTCACTACACAGGAAACATCTATAAGATACGTGACTTCATTTAATTTGAAAACACCTCTAATTAAGCAGATTATTAGTAACAACTGGTTAATTCTTATGGCCAGTGATGAGTTGAAAGCTAGTCTAGGCAACAGACCACACTTTGCCTATAGAAATATGAGGACTTTAAAGAGTGTCCTATGTTATAAGGACTTTCCTATCAATACTTATGCTCCCACTTCATCTAACTTTGGTACATATAAATGCCATAGCTGTTCCTGTTGTGAAAATATTTTTTGTGAAAACAGTGACTATTTTGTGCATCCAGTAACTAATAAGAGATTTAAGTTTCACACATTTGCAACATGCATCACTACACACATAGTATATCTAGCCACTTGCGTGGCATGTGATTCCTTCTATGTAGGCAAAACTACACGGAAGTTGAAGGAAAGAATTACAGAACATAAATCAGATATTAGGAGGCACGTAGATAGAAATGCACTGTGTAAACACATTTTGGATTGTGGAAATGGACATACATTTAAATTTAGGGCTATAGATTCTATACATCCTTCTGTTAGAGGTGGGGATATAAACAATGCCCTTGAAACTAAAGAATATAGATGGATTTTAAGACTGGCTAGTGATTCACCCCCTGGTTTAAACAGTATGGTTAGTATCAAACCTATATTGATTAAGCTTAGTAGAACTAAGCTGTGATATGATCTATATATTTTTATTATTATTTTTTTCTGTATTTTTTCTGTATTTTTTACATATAATTTTTAAAATTTTGTATTAAGAGCTTTTAATATATGTTTTGTTATGCCTTTAATGTGGGTCATATGATTTTGGCTGTCGGTCATGTGACTATCCTGGGACCTATATATATGGAGAATGTACTCATGTATTTTAGTATTGAGAAAGGATTATTTCCGAAAGCTTTGCTCGCTATTAAAGTGGTTTTTTACTGACGTCCTGGTTTTTGCTTTGCCTGTACTATGGCCAGGAGAAAACCACAGGGAAAAATCCACTATGGCAATAAAAACAGAGAGGAGGGGGATTAGTTATGAGCAAGTAATTAAGGAAAAGAGCGAGAGACAAAAATGCCATGGGTAGAGAGAAAAAAGTAATACAGGTAGGCAGAGGCAGTATACCAAGCATTAATTTCCATTGCATGAGTGTCTTACACACATAGCTAGCTAAGAACACAGCAGTGATTACACCTATGCATAAAGTAATGCAGAACAACAGTAGTTAGCAACAGCACAGTGTAGATATAGACAAGGCAATAATTCACAAAGCAGGAAAACAGAAATGCAGGATACTGAGGACAAGAACAATTGGTACACTTTTAGGCAATAGGTCTTCCTTTTACTTTAGTACTACACCAATAAATTGCAGTGAAAATACTACAGATCCATCTAAATGTGAAGGTAAGGTGCTGGTGCTCCTTGCAACAAGATACTTAGGCGGTAAATATTCACATTTATAGTTGTCTTTCATTAAAAAACAAGAAATAAGATGAGTACAATTCAAAAGCTAAGCTACCTGTGATCTAAGGAGCTCCTTGTGACAGGGAAATCGACTTTAAATATTCACAAAACTAGAGTCGCGAGAAAAAGTACACCACCAACACTAGCATTGTACACAGTAAGTAGTTGTCTGTGGCAGTCTTTGCAGGATGTGTGTGATACTAACTGATTATTGTCAAAGTAATGACATTTCACACTACTTCGTTCTCTGATTAAGTTTTTGTGATTTCTTCTGTGTGGAATCTGCATGCACTCCTTGCCTTTGTGTGGGCTTTATCCAAGTGTTGTGGTTTCCTTTACTAGACCGTCAGACATAAAATGTTAATATAGGTTCATAGGTAGGTACCAGGCTATTGGCCCTAGGGCGTATACAAGCCTAGCCAAAAAGGTACCCTGGCTTTCGCCACCCAAGAAAATTATTTTCTTGTGCCCCTGTCAAGCAGAACCACAGAAGTGATCCCCGGGTGAATTTCCTATTATCCATCCAATCATCAAGATTTTTCTTTAAGAGTGTTAATGAGGAGCTCTGTTTGACATAGATAGGTAGTCTGTTCTAGAGTATGTGAAGTGTCTGGGACAGGAATCTATCCCTCCAGCATGTTCTGTTTATTGTGGTGAGAAGGTTTAGGTCCCTAGAGCATGTAGCTCGGAGGGATTGGGATTTCTTTAAGTGGAGCATGTCCAACAACTCTGGGTTTGACATAGCTTTGTATGTTAGGCAGAGATCGCCTCTGAGTAAGCGATATGCGATGGAGTAAAGCTGGAGTTTTTTGAGACGGTCTGTGTAAGGCATCTGTTTGAGGCCAGTAATCCTCTTTGTGAGGTATTTTCTGCGGCCTTTCCAGTTGTTGTAGATGTCTTGTGAGGTACATACCAAAAGGGCTGTTGTACTCTATAATGGGTCTAATGAGTGATGAGTAGAGGGGAACAATGACCTCTTTTTTTCTGGATGAGAAACCTTTTGTGATGAGGTGTGCCATGTGGAAGGATTTCCTGACCACTGTGGCGACGTGATTATTAAAGGAGAGACTACTGTCCACCTGTGTCCCAAGGTCTCTTATCACACTTTCGGTGTTAAGCAGACTGCCGCCTATGTGGTAGTTCATGGGTACAGAGTTTTTACCAAAGGGGATGACAATGAACTTTTTGGCATTGAGCTTGAGACCATGTCTTTGACACCAGGCATCTGTCTCAGTGAGGCCCTTTTGTAGGATGTTCACATCGTTAGGAGTTTCGATTATGGCTCCTAGTTTGCAGTCATCTGCGAATTTAGTTAGCCATAGACCTTTTGTGTTAGCCTGTACTTCAGAGAAGTAGATACCAAACAAGAGAGAACCCAGGACTGAACCCAGTGGTACTCCACTTGTCACTGGTCTGAAGTCTGATTTGGAGTCTGCTACTTTCACAGTGTGGGTTCTGTCAGTAAGCCAGTTGGCAACCCATCTTGTGACATAGGGATTTATACCTAGTTTAGTGAGTTTAGCTATAATTCCAGAGTGGGGGGTGGTGTTGAATGCCTTGGCGAGATCTAGATAGGCTGTGTGAACCACCTTACCCTCATCTATGGCTTTGGTGACTACTTCAAAGACGTCTATCAGGTTTATGAGACATGATCTGCCTTTTACAAACCCAAACTGTGTGGGGTCCAGAGTTTGGAGATCTCCATTGTCTTTGTTTATGAGTTCCATAATGATACGTTCCATGGCCTTGCAGATGAGGCTCATCAGGCTAATGGGGCGGTAGTTCCCGGGGTCTGTTGTGGCCCCCCCCCTTTGTGGAGTGGGATAACTGTCATGGTGCACCATTCAGTGGGCACAAAGCCTGAGGTGAGGCTATGACTGAACATGGTACATAAGTGGGGTGCCAGTTCATTCTGTAGTTCATGTAGAAGGCAGCCTGGGATGTTGTCAGGTCCCATGGATGCTGTGTTCTTTGCTTTGGAAAGTGAGGTTTTTACCTGTGCAGCTGTGATTACAGGAACTTTGCATTCTTCCGTTATAAAGATGGGCCCTTTAGGGGGTGAAAGGGGGGTAAAGTTAGCACTGAACCTATCTGCCAGGATGTTGGCAATATCAGTTGGTTCTGTATATTTAGTGTCATTGTGCTGTAACTCAGAGCAGATCTGAGTGTTGCCATTGAGATTTTTGACATAGCTATAGAATGCTTTGTGGTTGTCTTTAGAATCAGTGGCAATTTTGTTTTCATAACTAGCTTTGGAGGATTTTATGAGGGATCTCAGCTTCTTACTGAGGCTGACCAGGGAGTTCCTCCAATCGTGGGATTTTATTCTTTTTTGCAACAGTTTCTTTATTCTGTTGTATAGTTTGTTTATGGCAGAAGACCACTAGATTGGCTTCCTTTTTTTGGAGGATAGCATCTTGGTTCTGTTAGGGATAGCACAATCCATACACTGGTGTAAGTGCTTATAAAGTGCATTTGTGTAGGATTCAGCAGTTGTACCTCTATTGTCCATCTGAATGGGCGTTGTGAAGTATGCCATTTCTGACTTAAGAAGCGTGAAGTTGGCTTTGGAGAAATTTTTTACGGTTGTTTTCCTAATGGGGGGTGGGAGCAGGATGTGGATGTCTAGGGTGATTAGCTTGTGGTCGGATCTGACCGACGAGGAGCTGACCTCTGGTGTGGAACACTGGTCACCCATGTTGGTGATGACCAGGTCTAGGATATTGCTGCCCCTGGTGGAGGTGTGGATAAGTTGATCCAAGGCATTGGAATTGATGATTTCCAGTAAACGTTGAGCAAAAGAGTTGCTACATGAGTAGTTTTCCCAGTTAATGGTAGGGTAGTTGAAATCACCCATTATTAGAGTGTTGGGTTGTACCTTAATATTTTCCAGTGTATCAAGAAAAGAGGAGTGGGAATCCTGGGGCATGGTGGGGGGTCTGTAGCAAGCTACAGTCTGAATTGTGGTTTTGCCCAGAGTTAGTTGAACTTGGATAATCTCGGATGCATTATGCTGAGCAACTAGCTTGGAAGTATGGATATCCTTAATGAATATGGACACGCCTCCACCTTTAGTGTTTTGGTCCGGGTTTGGTGGCCGAAAGGTGTGGTATGAATTATAGCCTGGCAATGCAGGGGTGCTCTCTGGAGCTTTGAACCAGGTCTCTCTCACTGCACAGATGTCAGTGTTCTCCATTTTAAGGAGTGCCTCGAGTGAGTGCATTTTGAGGTTTAGACTTCTAGCATTGAGTAGCATTACCCTCAGATTTTGCTTGCTTGTACCTGTTACAGTGGTGAATTTGTCATTTGAACCTTGCCTAAAAAAGGCACTATAAGAGTGGCAAGAGCCTTTGCCAGTATCCGGAATCCCAAGGGCGACAGGTGCAGGCTATCTCTGGCAAAGCAGCGTGGTCTGTCGATCATGTCATTCCAGGCAGACAGATACTGGATTCCCTTAGAATGACACCAGAAGCTTAGCCAATTGTTAAAGTCAATCATTTTGTCCTTGTACTGTGGTGTCATTCTGGATGATGGCAGGATGCTACTCAGGGCTAGGGTCATACCGGCCTAGGCTACAAGATCGGAGAGCTCTTCCATGTCTCTTTTCATGTAGTCCAGGGAGGTACATCTCAGGTCATTCACACCAACATGGACAATGACAGAGTCATATTTGTACTTGTTGTGGAGTGACCTGAGTGCGTGCTTTATGTGGCGGATCCTGGCACCTGACAGGCAGCTGACAGTAACAGTAATATGTGGCCATTTTCACTTTTACAGTCTAACACCAGAAGGCTACGCAGAAGGTAACTACTTTTTTTTGATGGGTATAGAAGCAGGTATTATTCCCAGAGAGGATTTATATAATTTGCAGATAAATTTACTCCTAGTTTATTGTGAACTGCTGTTAAATTAGGTCTGAACATTAAGCTTTAGAATCAACTTATTTTTCCTTGAAATAAAAAATAAGACTCAATTTCCTTCCTTATTTATGATTTTTTTCCAGGTCATCATCAGATCAGTAGCACTAGCGCTCCTGACTTAATTTATTTCCTTCCTCCACACTTATTATAATGGAATCTTGGCCAGTTAGAGTGCATTAAAAAGTTAACGAAAAGGTAAAATGCAAGACAAATTGTGAAAAAACAAGAAGTAAGTAATCTTTGTGGTGGGAGGAATACAGGAGAGGAATACTGGACATGTACAGGGGGACAATTGTATAATGGGAGGGCCCAAGGCATTCTTTGTCTGGGGCAAAATTTCACCATAGGCTGTCTTGTGAATTGCAGTCAGACAACTGAAATATATACAGTCAACAAATTGGATATAATAAGTCCATACTTTGGCAGTCTGTGACTAAAATTGACTGATCCAATGGCCTAGCATCACCTCATTCCAATTAGCTTCACTCTACCCATTCAGTTGTTTTAAAGTCACCAGCAACAATTGTCTATATCGCTAATCAATGCGGACTGCATAATCCTCACAAAAACATAGCCTGTACAAGGTATTCCTTTCCTTACTGTCATTAAAGCAGACTGGCTCATTGGAGTAATGACATGCCACTTCATGAAACTGCAAAATGGCAGCATCTTATAAATGCCATTGTGATGGCTTATTTTACTGGGTGTGAGCAACAATTCGACATGGCTTTGCTGCCCCTCATTTTGGTGTTCTTGGAGCTAATTTAATTCTTTGAAACATTCCTCATGACACTTGAACAACCGTTTATGATTCCAGTGGACAGATTCTTTGTTCATTTGATCTTACAACATTATGTCACTCTTAGCAATGATATAAGCCAACCTGCTCGCTCTCTTGTCTTTTCTTTAGTTTCTACATACAGCACCTTATATGCTCTGTCAAGTGTTGCCTGTCAGTACGAAGTAGGAAAACTGGAGAAACGATATCTCACATTATAAAATTAATCAGGATAATGTTGAAGTGTTAACCTTCAGCGTGTTTTGTTGTTCAACAGGAATAAAAAGTAAGGTCTGAAATCACTCTACATTCAACTTTAGCATGTTCTGTTATTCAACAGGGATACAAAGTAAGGTCAGAAATCACTGTACATTCAAACTGAAATTAAATTTATATGAATTTGGATGATAAAGAAAGAAACATGAAGAGAAGGTAGAAGTGTAATCATTGTAGCAAATGTGATCACTTATGACATCCACTGATGGAAATATATGACCTTTATTTCATTCTTTTCTTTCTTTCTTTCCTTTTTTGTTGACCTTGTTTGTCTCACTAGGCCCTTGGCCTATTCTAAAGGATAATGTGATATTCATACTGAGTAGGGGAAATTTGGCCAAATCACTATAAAAATTCCTTTAATCTTTTTAATACTTTTCATGGCATCTTTTTTACTGACTTGGAATATACCTACTCAGATAGATAAGACATGCCATCTAAAGGACAGCACACTCAGGAGTGTAGTATATTCATTATATTAAACTGCATGTCAGTATTAAAAAAAATGAATTTAAGCACTTGATTGAGGAATAGAACCTACAGCCTTTTGATGTTGCAACATCAAAGATAAATGTTTTACCTGTGGAGCCACTAGCAGTGACTTTAATTTTTAAATCACCAGGTAGTTGGATTAATATTCCAAACTAATAGTACAGTGCCGTATAAGGGGGTGCTGTACCCCGAGTGTGCCAAAAGGTGCAATGGCACTTACCAAGAAAAGTAGGTGGTGCTTTATAAATTTTTTATACCTTCAATGTTTACAGATATGACAGTCATATGTACAGTGTATATTTTACTTTCTTACAACTCTTTATTCATCCCACCCGTTCATCCATAACCATTTTTAATTTCAGTCATAACTTCTTCATCCTTTTTATTTATTTATTTATTTTTTTTGGTATAAAACAATTCTTCACAATGTTTTTTTCCATGAACACCAGATTGCAATAAACAGTACTTTATCCTATCTATCAATTTCTTTCTCATTCCCTTTATGATATCTACCATAAAATATCACATTTGTATCTATAGTCTTAAACCTTACTACTTACATATTCTTTTAACTCCATCCACAAACTATTTTAACTGCATTTCAAAAACATTGTAGTGATATTTCTTCAACATTACATGTATTAAACATTCTTTCATTACTTGCTTTATATTTCATATTAATTTTAACTGGTACCATGTTACCTTGCTATAATAGAACTCATATTGTTTTTGTTTTTCTTTAATCACATGTTTTACATCGCCCTCATTCTTTTCCATGGGTATACAGAAAAACACTTGTCTGTTACATTATGTACCAGCTTTTCCTTTCTATTTTTACCTCAATAACATCAATTTGCCATAATTTTATTTTCTTTTCATATTAATTTACCTCCACATTTACCTCATCTTTTTCCTTTTCTTTTTGCTTGCACTGATCTAGACCACTTCAAACTTATTATATAATAAACATTATATGCAGTAGATATTTTAATATCCAGTACAAATGTAAGGAACTTAAAAAACAGGATTAATCAAAATCCATCCTCTAATTTGTCTTACTATTATAAATTATATCTCTTTTTATAGGATTCGGTCTTGATCCCAAAACAAAAACCAAACAACACATCTATTAATTTTCTTTCTCTGTACAACTTGGAAACATATACACCCCTCCTTAATAATCCAATTTTGTCAAAGCATTAGCATTTAAAATTCTTTATTTTCTGATTTACATCCCAGCATTGTTGCTCTAGTACACTATATTTCCCAAATCTTACCCCAATGTAGTATTCTCTTCCTTAGTAAAAAACACCCCACCAGTCTTTATGACATCATCAGACCTGTTTACTGTTTTGCTTATTTAATCTTAACCCTATATTCTTAAACACATTGTCATTGTTCACTAAAACCTCATTTATCTGTAACTTATTTTAATAATCATTGCTATATATCATCTACATAAGATAATATAACAGGTAATCGTACTCTTCCTCCTATTCACCTCATCACTTTTTTCACTTTTTGAACTTTCTTCCCTCTCTCCCTCATCTTCATTTTCAAGAATCTCTGATTTATTTCTCAACAATATTCCCTTTCCCATCCTTATTTTTAATCTCGCCATCATTAGCTACCTCATATTGTACATCTATTTCATTATTAGCTTCTTCTATTTCTTCCACCCTCTGTACAGGAGTACATATTTATTGATTCCTTCTACTGTCTCTTTTTCCTTACTTCTGTCTTCTCCTTCTATTAATGTTTTTATGTTCCCTTTCTTAAATTAGTATATGTCGTCAAATTAAAAATGTTTTTACTACCACATTTTCTACAGACTTACAATTCTTTCTAGAATACCATGTTTCTCCACATTGCACACATCTTCTTATATTATAGTCCTGTATCAAATGTGACCAGTCACATAACAAAGCAATTAATCATTACAATATTTGACAGATGCTTTTTTACTATATTTTAAACACATTGTCATCCATACTTTCATGTCCCTGTCCACATTTTTCTTTTATCAAACACGTTTTAATATCATGCAATTTTTGGCAAAGATTTTCAAAACGCATCTTAACACCTGCTCACTTAATTCAGAAATTCTAAGTAGAACAGACAATTTTCTTTTGAATTGTACATTTGCATTTTGAAAACCAGTCTTTTTATGAATGTAAATTACTTTTTGTCAATTTCATTCATAAACGTTTCAGGTAACAGAAATGTTTTGAATGTCTCTTCACAAAAACATTCATTGCCCAAATGAATAAGGGCTTTAATGTCTTTTATGTCAAATCCCAACAGGAAAATAACTTTATCAAACATAAAATGTGAACATCTGGCAATAACTTGTTCACTTTGTTAAATCAATTCTTACCACAGGGCTTATACAAAATATTTTCTTCCACTGTGCTCTTTGAATATTTTCTGTCACTTCCCTTATGTTTTTGTTTGCATTTGCTGCCGTTAAATATTGCATATTATCTCCTTAAAGCATCCATTTTCAGTTCTTTTCTATTTTTTTTTTTTTTGGACCACACTCTTAAAACTAAGTATTGTTCCATTGTCTTTTTCTTTCTCTGACAAGCTGACATACAACATTCTTTCTGTAGTCACTTCAAATTTTGCTGCACAAAAGCTTTTCCACAGTAATGCTCAATTGTATTGTATCATTCTACTTTGGTTCTTCCTCATTTATCATTTTTTTTAAAGAAGCAATGGTCCAAAACCGGCAGTTTATTATAAAACAACAAACAAACCTTTCGAGTTAACAATCTCTTCTTCAATATAGTATTAAAACAGACAAGCTGTCATGCATTAATATATATCACATGCCAGCCATTAAAAACAACACAGTTATTATTGGCTGGCATGTGATACTTATTGATGCATTACAGCTTGTCTGTTTTAACACTATACTGAAGGAGAGTTTGTTAACTCAAAAGCTTTGTTCGCGGTTTCATAATAAACTGACTGTTTTGCATCATTGTTTCTCTTGCTTCTACAACATTTGACTTCTCTGGTCCAGTTTTGGCTGTTTAGGTGAATTTTTACTTGTCATTTTTTTAACACAGGTGTCGCTAACCTTCCCAATGCAAATGATATATACTTGTAGCTCCTCATTACCATCATACAACCTTTTTTTTTCTATTTCTCCTCCATTTAACTGCTGAAACACATCACACTCTCTTCTTCGTCCAGATCTATAAGTCTGAGTTGTAGTAGCAGCTCTCCAGTATCACTTATTGACTTGAAAAGAGGAGAGCAAGTCACTGGTGCCCTGGACAAATTTCTCTTAATCCATATTAATACCACCTCGGGTCTCCTCTGTAAAGCAGCCAGGGACTAAAGTGAAAATAAATAAAATATAACTAGATTAGAACAATCAAAATTAACCCACTATCACCTCTGACTTTGCAGTGGTAATCATGTCCTACCAGACCCCATTAGAATAGTTTGCCAAAATCCTAAGAATACTCTCTGAATTCCTATCATATAAAGCATTCAGTACATATTGTATTTTCATATCAAGCAATAATATAGGGGATGCTGCATTTAAAGTTGTTTAAGGTAACAAGCAAATTTAAAGTGATAACATACCTCTCAACCTCTTAGTGCTAGAAATCTGGACAAAGCCTGACAAAATGGGGGGGGGCAAAGGCCCAAAAATAGGGTCAGATTTTAAATATTACTCTTATAAGCTTACTAAGTTGCTATAATAACAAGGTTTCTGCTAACATGCACTTTCTGAAGGATTTGAAGTCTGAAATGCAAATGCATGTCATTATTTAGTGACTTCAATTCTCAGATCATCCCAATGATTTGCCAGAAAATCACAAATTTTATGAGGAACAGACCAAAAATATGAGGCAAAAATCTGGACATTCTGTGAAAATCTGGACAACTGAGAAGTATGACTGATAGCAAGGCTTAAAAACAGTACGATTCAGACAAATTAACATTCATCTTGTCCTAACTGAAGATGGACAATCTTTTTGTTTCTTCAAACCTAAACAAGCTAAAGGGTCATCTAGTGGACAGTTCCTGCTCAAAGACACATGGTCTCAAACTGGTTACAAATATTGTTCAGATTTCTGTATACTTGGAAAGCTTTTAGAGAGAATTTGAATGAAAATTGTATGCAGACTGACTCTAGGAGCTTTAATTAAGACATGTGGTTTAAGGTTTTGTCATGCTAGAGACTGGGACATTTCTTCATATGAGCTTTGTAAGTTGAAAGCAATATTGATATTTTTGATGATGATATCCGTGTGAGTTCCGTTAGAAAATTTCAAGAGTGAGGTAACGTTAGAGTATTTATGCATGATATGGGAAGGCAGAAAAATATTTTCATAGCATTATACACTCATGGTCTGTATTTTTTTTCTCTGAGCTATGGCAGACAGTTAACAGAGAGGCTACACTGCCTTAACACACAATCATTTGGAAAAGTATGAAACACCAAAATAAAGCTTGCAAAGGTTTATTGCACAGTTTCCGTGATTTGTGCAGGGTTACCACAATGCAGAGGCCTTATCCCAGAAGGCTGCTACATGATTGTAAACCTGAGACTGGTCTCCTGCTATGATTTCCCCTGGCAGGGACAATAAGCATAGACTGCAGTCTGAATGGATAAGCTGCATGCTAATGTGGCCATCAGGGGCCATTGGCTAAAGCTAGTTAGCTTAGCCATGCACAACCCCACCGAGAAATGATGGTGGCTCCTGCCTGAGTCAGTAGAGCAACTGTTCTGCTGAGATCATTTTTTTCTCTAGGATTAAAAAGTGAACACTTGCTTTTGATGGCATTCACCCACTCACTCCTATAGAAGAAGATTTGATACAAGTAAGTGCAGCAGAGCTGTGAGTATGTGTGTGTCTCTGTGCACGTATGTGTGTGGCCAAGCGTATGTACTGTGCATGTCTGTAGAGACATGAATGTGTGTGTGTGTGTGTGTGTGTGTGTGTGTGTGTGTGTGTGTGTGTGTGTGTGTGTGTGTGTGTGTGTGTGTGTGTGTGCACGCACATCTGTGCGTGTGTCTGTGTGTTAATCATACCTCTCATCCTCTCTGTGCAAGAAATCTGGACAAAGTCAGAAATAATGTGGGAGAAAGGCACAGAAATAGGGACAGGTTTTTAAAATTGCTCCTATAAACTTAGAAAGTTGCTAAAATAACAGATTTTGAATTATTATATCTTTTCTGAAGGGTATCAACTCTGAAACTCAAATGTCTGTCATTATTTTCTATTGTTTAATGACTTCAAACCTGAATAATTCGGTAGAAAACCACAAAGTTTATGAGGAACAGATGAAAATATGAAGCAAAAATCTGGACATTCTATGAAAATCTGGACAGTTGAGAGATACAGTGTCACTGAAGTTGCATTAGAGGAGTTAGATAGGGGATACTGTCTCTGTATGTATGTGTTTATTGGAGTTTGCATAAAGGTGTTTGAGTAAGTGTTTCCGTGAATGTAAGTGATTGTGTGGGGGCTTGTTTGTGAATGTGTGTGTGTGTGTGTGTGTGTGTGTGTGTGTGTGTGTGTGTGTGTGTGTGTGTGTGTGTGTGTGTGTGTGTGTGTGTGTGTGGGATGCACACTTGCTTATGTAGGGTGTACTTGTGCTCCTGCTCCTTGTGGGCTGGTAGGGAGAACACTAGCACAGTTAGGTCCAACAGTGCAGGATCGACTCAGAGACATGATAATGAGGTGCTTCTCTGCATGGCTTTACCATCTGTCTGAAATGGCCATTTTCTCCATCATGGTAACTGACCAACCTGCATTGCCAAATCAGTAATTACTACACATGAAGAGAATCTCCTTGAATCCTAGACAGTATTACATAGCTGTTAAATGTTGTGCCTTAAGTATGTGGTAGAGTTGTGTGGAGTACTAATCTTAATACAGAAGGATGATAACCTGTCTGTACTGCAAGTCATTTAAAGAAACACCTCCACCAACACTGCACCAAACTCAACTTTGGTACAAATAAGTCTGAAATATCACTCTAATACATTCATCAGCTCTAGGTATATACCCCTCCAGGAACACCCACCCTTCTTGAATCCATAATAGACATTATCCTGTTCTCCAGCAAGCCCCAAAAATTAATAATGTTACATTATGTGAACCTAAGTTGGTCTGACAGCCTTAAACCATAGCTAAACAAACCAGCAGCAACCTGCAAACTAACACAACTAGTAAAGTAAGCAAGTAAAAAGGGTTAGTGCAACATTGTACAACTGCACTCTCTTCACACCCTACTTAACGGTTTCAGTGACTACCTTTCAGTCCTTAACACCCAATCTCAAGTGACTAAAGTATTCCCATAACTGTCTCACAGATAGCGCAGTACATAATTTCTCACAGGATACTCTAATTGCTTTAACAGATAACACTGACAGGTCACATTTGTATAATACCAACAACCCGGAAATGTCTCTGTCACCCTTCTACAACACTGTCACTCAAATTTAGGACAAACTACACTCACTAAAGGCTACTAGTTTGCAAGGAAGAAAAAATACCACTGCTAAATTCTGACTTATTTAAACAAATTAGGACCAGGTGTAAAGCCTGGTCAGAGTGGAATTATGACCCAAGAAAACAGCACAAACTCCATACCTTCAAACATTTAAGAAACTTGAGTATGATCAATACAATGGCAGCTGAAGTCAGATGTTGGAGCCCGACTCTATGGTTGAGGGGGATAGAGCCCCAACTGTGGGCCAGGTGACAAGGATTTAATTAGCTACCCTAGCAATAGATAAGCCAGGCAGGGGAGGGTAAGAAATGTAAGGTCACGGTCCACTCACCTCTCGCTCTGGGAATGAGGAGGGGTACAGATATTCAAGGTCATATTAGACAGTGTGATCTCCCTGGTGGTCTTGCTTCAAGAGAAGCAGCAGTGGAGCTGTTTGAAGGGAATGTTCCTAGTGGAAATAAATAGGCATCTACCACTGTTAGCCCATCGCATGCATGACCCAGTAATTCACCAGGTGCATGAAATGAGTTAGGTCAGGAAACAAGAAAAAAATTGAATTCCATATGATGGTTAAATTATATTCCTGCCTGGTTTACTCCAGCCCTGGTCAAGAGAGGGTTAATGACTGACTGGCAAGCAGGGTAAACAGAACAAAATAAGTAAATAAACAAAGTCAACTATTAAAGAAGAATACAATAAAATACTTAATAAAACTTACAAACCTAAGAAATTTTGCAACACACTTTAAACTTCAGATGTTGGAAAATATTCCCTGTTAGCAATAGATCTAGCAAACTCTCCTCTGAGATAACAGATAAACTATGCAGAACTCCAAAACTCACCCTATCTTTATAATGCATGCATTTTCTCTGCAACATCATTCTTCCCCAAATAAAGCCTTCAATGAAATCCTCCAATAGTTTCCATTTTACTTCAAAACCATTACAAAGAAGAAACCAAGCAACTTGTTGGATAACATGGACATTACTCATAAAGATTACCTCCATAAAAATCACCTGATGATTCTGACAATGGGCAGTGAGATCATTACTAATTACCTGACCAATACATTTAATTTACCTTTCTTAGTTTAATGATAAGCAGCATCATTTAAGTATGCAGTTATTATACTGCTTAATAAAGTGCCCAATCCAAAAACTGTGCCTGAATGACTTATGCCCTCTTGTATTGACCCATTAGTTAAACTCTTCAAGAGAATAATCTATAGCCAAGTTCTCCAGTGCCTCCAAAACCCACATTCTTTCAAACAAGGAACACAGTTTCAAACCTAAGAGCAACAGTACCATAGCAATGTATTCTCTTACTAGTGAGACTCTAGCTAATACGTAGTTAGATTTAATAAATGAGGCTATGGTTCTTGATCATAAAAGGACATCTGAAACTGTTAACCAAAACATCTTCATTTTTAAACTTCAAAAATTAGGCTTTTCAGAAGAAGTGTATAGTTAATGTGTTACTTACCTTAATAAAGGAGCATTTAACATGTCAAACACCCTGTGTACAACAACTAGCTTTGCTAATAAAAGTGTATCCCTTGGTTCAGTTCTCAGTTCTTTTATTAATCCTTAATCTACATCAGTAAACTTCACTGGGACCCACCAGAACTAAATTGTATACTATAAGGTGATATAATTGCACTCACCAGGACTAGTAAGAATTCCCATGACCTAAACTCATCCCTGCAAACACATCTGTCTGTTCTCTAGACGAGCAACACCAGAATAAATTAACTTTAAACATTCAAGAGTCAATTACTGTGTCCTTTGGTATCCTGCAAAGGCTAACTCACTCACATCCACTACATTTTGTAGGACCAGTGGGGCTATGGACTACCGTCAGTAACTCAACAATAACATTTAAGGTAACGCTACACGAAAAGTCTAACCGCAAAAGTGCTGACAGCAAAAACACACATTCAAATTTCCCACTAACTGACAAAAGAAGCCTGGCATGCAATAACCAGAAATGTGTTTCTTCCGCACCTGGAACATGCCATACAACTTGATACTCTGCACTCTTCTTAGAATACCTATTTACTTTTAACTTAGTATTAGTTGAAAGAAGTTTAAATAAAGACCTCCTGCAAACTGGAATAGCCTCCCAGGTAACATAAGAAGTAAAGAGAAGATGTTGACTTTTAGAAAGCTACTCATATCTATTAAATTCTAACAAAGGTTCCTGCTATGGCCCAGAAGGTATTAGCTACAATAATGCCACAGGAGCTCATTCGCAAGATGCAAGACATTGTTAGTATTACAAAATGTTACCTACAGAAAATCTTTTCCTATGTGTATATGTACATTTGCCCTAGGGCATCACTATTAAGTTCCCTGCAAAGGTCTTTCGCTCTGGTAGTGGCCATGAAGTATTTTCCTTCCTTTTTACTCTTTATTTCATTTATTTTATGCTTTATCATTGTTCTGCTCAGCATCTGTGGCCCAGATCATGTCTGAAAAGGGACCTTGGATCAGCGCACCTATCCAGTTAACAAATGTAAATAAATAAATTACCTAATTAAACAAAAACAGCTGTTGGACTAATGCATAATCTGTAGTCATTTTCCCAGAACCTTACATCTTGAACTGGGAATGTGACATGTCTGAATACCAAATATACAGCACAGTTTAGTAGGCATACCTGTTATGCAAATAAGAAACTGTTTGAAGGCAAGGGATCATACCCCTGAACGTCTTTGTGCAAGAAATCTGGGAAAAGCCTAAAATAATGGGTGGGGGGAAGGCTAAAAAATAAGGAAGGATTTTAAATGTTCCTATTATAAACCTAGAGAGTTGCTAGAATGACAGGTTTTGTGCTAGCATGCACTTTCTGAAGGATATAAAGCCTGAAACTCAAATATGTCATCATTTATTGACTTCAAACCTCAGTAATTTGCCAGAAAACCACAATTTTTTATGAGAAACAGACCAAAAATATGAGTCAAGACTCTGGACATTCTGCAAAAATCTGGACACTTGAGAGAAATGCAAGGGAGTAGTATTATGATGAAAATGTAAGTAGCTCAGATGTAGAAAAATATAGTACATTTGTAAAAAAGCATAGCCATCATTTGTGCTAAGCCATGGTTATAAAGTTATTAGAGATTCGGACTATTACATTCTATCAAATGTGTGAATGAAGTATTACAAAGAGGATAGTCATGTCTGCTTATACCAGTGTACATGTCACATGGCAAGTATATTGTTTGTCTGCATCACAATGCTAGCATTACTTTTAATATATACCATAATGTTGTAGCACTCCCTGCCTATAGAATGTCAGCAAGCCAACCACTTGTAAATCCTGACCGTAGTCTCTAACATGATGGCATTCCCTGAGACTGAGGAGGACACTGAAGGCAGCACAGGAAGAAGCTTCTCCACACCAATCCATATATTTACCAAAGAGAACTGGTGGTCAAAGAGGTGTCATATTGGGTCTATAAGGTAAAGAGTGCAGAAGGATGACAGGGGCATATAGTGATGTGCTCAGAGCGAAGGGGCGGGACCTACTAAAGTCAACATGCCGCCACCATCTCCCAAATAACAGTGAAACTAACATGTATGTGCTGTTAGCAAATATGCATTCTTAGGCTATATGAAGCAGAGATCCACTCTGCTAGTTCTGAAAGAACTGTATAATACACAGGGGGGTGGATGTGGTGCATAGCCTTCCTTTCAGGTCAGCATTTGTTCAGTGTATTCATCACATGGGGAGGGACAAACCAGAGCAACAGCACAGAAAAATGGACAACCTACAGGCCTATGACATCACAGAATGGTCCAAGAAATCATGTACCTTTATATCAATTTTAACTTTAACAGGCGGAATACTGCAGAAGTTCAAATGCTAACCACTCTGAGGAACATAACAGAAGTTTGAGGGGCAGTGCAGTGGCATATAAGTGACACATTCATCATGAACGGTTGTTAGTGTGATATACATCCGTTATATACCATACATGTCACTGTGCAGATTTATGGTGTAACAAACTGTAAGCTCCTTGGTTTATGTCCTTATGAACCACCAAACACGGCACATGCAATCTACTTTGGTTGCACATTGGTGTTCAGTTGGATTCCTAGTTTGAGTGTCTGTTGTTTGGGTCTGCAAGTTCTCCCTATGTCCACTTGGGTTTTGTAAGGTGTGTCAGCTTTCTATAATGAATGGCAACAGCATATTTTGTTGTACTTTAACCCAGGGAAGGGCATCTTATCAGAAGGCAGTTACACAAATATTGTAAAATATAATGCTTTCAGTTGCTGGGCGGCCGCGGTGGTGCAGTGCTTAGTGTTGCCGACTCACAGCAAGAGGTTCTCTGGTTCGATCCTCAGATGGGGTGCCTTTTGTGTGGAGTCTGCATGTCCTCCCTGTATTCGTGTGGGTTTCCTCTGGGTGCTCCAGTTTCATCCCACAGACATGCTGTAAGTGGATTGGACACTAAATTGGTCCTAGGCATGAGTGTGTGTGTGCCTGGATGGTTGGGCGTCAGGCTGGCAACTCGACACTGTAAAACTCCACTGCCAATCATGAGCAGACAGGTGATCCACTGTGGTGACCCCTAACCAGGAAAAGCCAGAAGAAGAAGATAATGCTTTCAGTTGATAAAGTATTAGATGTTATGCTTTCCGTTTTAGTAATATGCACAATTTCAGTAACTGACAACATTAATAGCCACAGTAATATATCTTCCATCATATATGTTATTCTGTACCATCTTTTCTGGGTATTGAACAGTTTTTCACACTTTATTTGTTTTAGTTTATATACATCTTATCTGAAATGACAGTCATCAAAGATACACAAGTCAGCTCGAGGACATAGGTGGATGAAGCCGTAACTACAGTTTAGGAGACTTGCGTTTGACTAGCAGCCCTGAAGCAATGAAAGAGTCAGTGAGGGGTGATGGAGGAATGATGAGGCAGATAACTATTCAATTATGTTGGGGGAACAAAAAGCTCATACTGAGGTGCATTCTGGCCAGCATCTGGTGGAGCTGAGGAGCACATTAGCTAGTTATGTAAGGGGTAGGATCCAAAGAGGACCAGTGGTGGAAAGGGCTCTCTCACTATGTCTATTACACACTCTTACAGTGGTGAAAATGGCTCTCTCACCATACCCATTACATGCTCTCAGATTATACATCATCCAGTATGCCTACAAAAAGACATTATAATACATTTACTTGCAACCTTATTAGTCATCCGGCAATATGATGGTCCCTGCACATCCACTCCGCTCCCTGGCCACAGGCCATCCAAAGCCTTATGACTGACAGTTCCTCCCACCAGAATGTACCCAGTGAAGGAGCACATGCAGAGTGAGCTGTGGCACAGGAGAGAATGGAGGGATGAGCCATGCTGTTCATCTGACGTCAGCAGCAGCTGACCAAGGAAAACTTATAGTCAATGAACTGAACGAATCTGTAGCATTTTATTCTGTGGATTGACTTCCCTTTACTCCTCGTCCCCCTGCTTCCTATAGCTATTGATGCCTGATTATGGAAGAAATTACCATTTTTTGTGGAAATCAGACTCACAGTGTCTGTAGTATTTTGGAATGAAGTGCTTTGGTTTTGGAAATAAGCATTATAATGGAGGAAAGGTAATGATTTTAAATACTCATAAATGTTAATGTTTTGTCATTGAAGCATCCTTTGATGGTTTTCACAGATATCTTGTATATTTCTCAAACACTTGTACTTGACTTTACATAGTACACAAAGGAAATGGAAATGTGATTTAGGAACACTCTCATTTCAGTGATACTCTACTGAGCACTGAGGGTTTCCACCACCACACATACATGGGTGCAATCTATGCATACAAAGCCCCTTGCACACCCTGCTGCACTAGCCTGCATGGAGTTGTGGTTATTCTAGCACTTTTTAGGCATCTGTACTAAGCAAGATCCATACAGGGCAGTTCAGAAAATGCAAAACTGTGTGCAGCCTTTAGCTTTGTTAAACCTGTTTTTCCTAATGGGAGAATTGGAACAAGGCAAGCTGCTAGAATAATGCAGAACTCCACTCCACTCTGCTAAGATTGCTAGTCATGTGTGTCTATGTGTCTGTGTGTGGTTGCATGTGTGTGTGTGTGTGTGTGTGTGTGTGTGTGTGTGTTTGCGTGTGTATGCATTCATTCTAGTATGAGAGCCTTCCTGAGCAAGGAAAGCTAAGTACAGCAGAGATGCATACTACAACAACTCAACACTACTCAACCACCTTTCCTCAGTAGTTTAGTGCAGATTCTATCTGTATACATGTGTGTGTCATGCATGTGCCTTTGTGTATGTGTGTGTGTGTGTGTGTGTGTGTGTGTGTGTGTGTGTGTGTGTGTGTGTGCGCATGTGCATGCGTGTACGTATGTGTGTATATGTGCATGCATCGGTGTTTGCGCATGTGAATATTTGTGTCTGTGTGTGTATCTGTGTCTTTTTTTTATTTTTTATTTTTTTTTTTTTTTCAGGAACTGGAACTACATACTTGTCAAGTTGGCATGGCACTCACATGAGATGCATTTAAAGTACTCAAGTGAGCATGATGCTGTTTAAAGTACTCAAGTAAGTATTTCTTATTAATGCATTTTAGCACCATGCAGAGTATGCATTACTCTGAACCGCATTAACATCTCAGATGTGCAAGTTGTGCTGCTCTTAATGTCTCTGAATACCGCTCCTGTTCTCTTATCTACTGCCTTCATTTGAACAAGTAATAATCTGCATTTAATAATATATGACATAGCTTCCAAAGGACACTAATAAGACTTAAGAACAGTTAGAGTTGGAATGTATTTAATATGAATAATGAATTTATAGATGTAGTGGGTAAGGCACCCAAAATCGTATATAAAAAAGATATAACCTTGAAAAACATGATAGAGAGGTCACAGGATAGTTATTATGGAAAGAAAGGTATGTTAAAATGTGGTTTCTGTATGCAATGTCAACATATTATGGAGGGAACTGAGATTTACATTCCAAACTATGGGAAATATGTATATAAGAAAAAATATTCATGCAACAGTAAGACAGTGGTTTATTTAGCTAAGTGTTCCCAATGCACTAGTTTTTATATAGGCAAGACGATCAACGCACTGAGAAGTAGAATATACCAACACTATTATGATATTAAGAAACAAGATATGAAAAATGTCCTGGCTTTACATATTTTAAATAATGCAGGACATGAGTTTAAGTTTTGTATTATAGAACAAATTTCTTTAGGTGAAAGAGGCGGACCCCTTAATGACTACCTGGAGGCTAAGGAACTTAGGTGGCAGTTAAGAACTAATGCTACACAAGAGCCTGGTTTGAACAGTAACATCTCTATTAGTTCTATTTTAAGATTAAAAGCTGAAGGTTACTTACAAATATAAAAACATATATTTATCTTATCTATTTATTTATTTACAATACACTGAACTTTGAAGTGATATTTTTACACTTATGAATGTGATGCAATTATTGTGTATTTATGATAGTTAATTATGATGTCATTCATTGTTTAATTGATTTATGTATATAAGGAGGGTTAGCTATGGTGTTATTTATTCTGATGAAGTTTTTATTAAAGACGAAAGCGCTAAAAGATATCTCGTGGATTGGTGTTTTATTCCTTCTGGTGGTATTATTAGTTTGTGTGCTTTTGCAGTTAAACAGTTAGAGTTTGATAAAATGAAATTCCACTTGTAGGACTAGATGAGGGTAGAGAACATAATTTTACATAAGCAACGAAGAAGCAAGCCTTCATTTTTGTACTCACACTGTGTCTATATTCAGGCATTAAGTTTAAGCTTTACTGCCCCCATCTTCATATTAACCTAACCATTGCCATAACCAGATGTGGAAATGTTTTAGACAAGTAACTGTATGTCTTACTAGTAAAAGTGTGCATATTTTTAAAGAGCAACGGATCTAGCCAAACATAGCAACCATGCAGGAAGAACAGCATGTTTGTTCTCTGGTTTCACATTTTTTTATGCATCTCAGAAGCATGACACCATGTGGTGCTGCTTAAGAACATACATGGATCACATGATCTGGTAAGAAAAGATGTGATATATTTTACTGGTCATTATCTGTACTATAATTAGTGTAAAATACTGCACGTAGTTAAGATGTAAATCTCACAAATTACATGGTGTTACTACATTTAAAATTATCAAGTCTTAATTGTCCGTGGCATCTTTTGACAGTGTTACATTTCATACCCTGTGGTCTTGATATACAAGATTTACTTTCATCACGGTGATTAGCATGCACATTCCATGAAGATTTGCATTAGTAAGGATGAGTAATTTCACATCTCATTTAAACTTTATTGTCACTGTCACTCCAGGGTTGCCCTCACTTTAAAGTTTTGTACTAATACGTATCTCTTAAACTATTTCATGTTGCTTAATTATAGTCATAGAGCATATCATTTCCAATGAACTGAAAACTAAAATGCCACATAATCCGTATATGCTGTTAGGCACTGTAAAATGATATTTTATTTCGAGGAGTTATGAGTAGTTATTGCTAAGCAGAGCACAGGCATGTTGCCAACTGTCTTGTGTATATAAAATCATTTCATTATTAACATACTTCTGAGCTAGTAGAAATGCATAAGATTATAATTTATACAAAAATATGTCTATTCTTTAAAAAACTTTTTTCATGCTGTCTATCATTCTGGATCTATATCTAGACATGTAACGCACTAGTACTTTGTATGCATGTGTTGTTACTGACATCGAGCACATTATGTGAACGGATGTTTAGTTTTAAGAATGAGCAAAAAGGTTTCAGTGCATTTGCATGAAGTGACAAGTTACTTGGTAAAGCTAAAGAAAAAAGTGACAGCCGCTTTCATTCGCTTGAATACATTTCACCTAGTGTGATGTCATTCAGTGTTCAGGAAAAATGTATCAGGATTAGAAAGTATATTCAGCTCTAAAAGTCTATAAGCTTTATTATTTGTAGACTGCAGTCTTCAAACTTTTCAGAACAAAAGGTCCATTGTAGAGGACTGTTGAACCTTTTATTGACCTGCAGTCATGTGTCCTGTTCCCAACTATAATTTTAGCAATTATGATATAAGTAATATTGATATTACTTGCTAAATCAAAGAAAGTCGGAGAATAACATTTGTAAATATATATATATATATATATATATATATATATATATATATATATATATATATATATATATAGGCCTTCAAAACAGCTACTAGCTGTATAGCTGTACAGCTGTATTTTCGTAGGTATTACTAATAAAATTTGGGGAAGACATAACTTTAGTGTAGTCATTGATAGTCACATTTGCAATCCTGATCACATTTATTTAGCGAATGCCATCCTGACACCATTTGTAATAAAAAAAAAAAAAAAAAAAAAAAAAAAAAAAAAAAGTGAGAACAATCTGGCTTTGAACACTGGTTCACCTGTGTGATGACCAGGAGTTCATTGCTCTTATAGCTTGTGCCACAAAGAAGAATAGGTAGAAGGTGTGTTTTTCACACTCAGTACTATCCAGAGTGCCTATAGCTGCACATCTTCACTTAGCCTGCTTGTGCAAAGGAAGGTATTCTACATTAAATTTTTCAATATTTTAGTTAAGCATAGAACCATGTCTACTCGGCTCTTAATGTCATGCAAATAGGGAAGGTAATGACAACAGTTATTTATGTAATAAAACTTTGGGCACCAACATTTCACAGACTACAGCATGATCATCATAGTAGATGCCAGCAATTCCTCTCATAACATATCTTGCAAGTTACTTCACAAGTCCAAGTTGAATTCATGAAACACAAATCAAGCATGTGCTAACACATTGCCATCATCCTCGCAAATCAGTTTTTCAGAGATGTGCTATGTGACGAGGTGTTTATTATGTCATACTCTGGATACTGGACTGTTATCTTCCATTACATGGAAAGCCATTCATAAACACAAGAGAAGGGCAGTGACATGTGTGCTTGACTGAACATTAGTTTTGAATATTCATGTGTGCCCTGCAGCAGTGCACTTGTAAATGATATATCAGTACTTGGACCACTGTCAAGCAGACTACAGAAATACAGAGCATAACTGCATTGTTACATTTGGTATGAGTTTATACTGACACTGGACATAGGTCATCCATGATCATATCACATTTATATTGTCAGTAAATTCTATTAATGTGGATATCACTTCATATGAAGACACATGCCTCCATCTTTGCAGTACTGGTCTTTTGTGTGTGTGTGTGTGTGTGTGTGTGTGTGTGTGTGTGTGTGTGTGTGTGTGTGTGTGTGTGTGTGTGTGTGTGTGGGTGTTATCTAAACAACATCCCGAGAAACAGGTACATGTATGGCTCATTTCTACAATATGCATTCATAACAGTTTCTTTCATCTAGGTTACCAGGATGTATTTAAATGAATTTTTTCAAATTGCAATCATGTAATCATATCCCAAGTTCTGCCTTTGCACACAAGTCTCATAACAGTATATACTACCTGTGACACTATGATGATGTCATCCTCTGTAAAGAGCACTGTGACACTGATAAAAATCCAGCATCTGTGATGGCACAATTAAGTACTGTGTTCTCCAGCTTGTGTAGCTAATTAGGTAGGGAATCAAATTGCACAACAACTAACTTATGTATGTGTCTGTATGTCTGAGTGTGTGTGGACAGTCAGAAGACATTGACTCCAGGTACTAATGCCCTCACTCAAGTATTATTCAGAAAATACTTTTTATACTGGTACATGATTCCACAGCAGTTTCATACAGCCTTCCCAGCATCATGCTCTCACCATAAATAAATGACATTATCCTCTATAAAGTGCACTCTGACACTGTTAAAGTCAGACTTGTGCTGTGCAACTAGCATTAAGTGCTATGTTATCCAGCTTGTGTAACTAGAAAGGTAGGGGTTCTAATTTCACAGCAGTCAAATTCCTTTTCTGTTCATGCAACTATCAGTCTTCCGACAATTTTACACAGTGAGTTCACATTTATGTCACACAATTCTCCTGACATCTTCTTCTCAGCATACACTGATGGTGTCATCCTCTTAAGTGTACTCTGTCACTGTTAAAGTCAGACATCTGTGGTCTTACGTTGTATGGAACCAAGCTTGCAGATATATATATATATATATATATATATATATATATATATATATATGTTACTTAAGTTAAAAATTAATAAAAACAAGAAGTTAGTAAGATATATATATATATATATATATATATACATATATATATATATATATATGTTACTTAAGTTAAAAATTAATAAAAACAAGAAGTTAGTAAGGGACAGAACAGCTTACTTTTCTAACCAAGTTTATCCTCATTTAAACATTCCAAGCCCAGGTTCTAATACTTTTGAATTAAATGGTACTTCTACTTCTGTTAATGCTGAATTAACTCGTGTGGAAGGTGAAAATAGAGAACACCTTACTACTACACCTAGACAGGATGTTAGAAGAAGCAATAGGTTAAAAGGGTCCACTGCTGTTAATTACAATTATAAGAACCAAAGAGGACCAGGGAGAACTGACCAAAACAAGCAGGTTCCTTCAGTGCTCCCTAACGACAAAGTTTTTTTAGGGAACCAACAGAAGAAACAAGGGGGGAATGTGTATTGGAGGAAACGATAACAGATAATGTTTCTCCCACAGGTCTCAGAGACTTTTTGCAAGGACCTGTTATATACACCAATAGAAGGAAAGATTTTACTATTTATAATTTTTCATCATTAGATCTAGATTCTGAACTAGTTGAACTGTTAGCTCTGGGATATACTTTTATACCAAGTACCTATGGGAGTTTAGCTAAAGTTTTGATTGATTTGAAATGTTACATACGCAAGTTAAATTTAAAATTATATTTCAACAACGAAACAACAAGTGTGAATGACAAATTGAAATTGACTAGCGTTTTTAACCCTCCTACACAGCAAAACCTATTACTTTTTGAACAAATGTGCGAATTAGATATAAGACATCTTTTTTCTACACAAAAAATAAGTAGTAGTTTGAATGAGATGAATATATCATTTGCACAACGTGAATGGTTAAAAAACCTGGGTTCTTTAACTGTCAGGTTTTTGAAACCTGACAAAGGAGGGGGATTGGTAGTCTTTGATGATGTCCAATATAAAGAAAAAATGATGCAAGTGCTAGTATCTGATGCCTACGTTGCTTCTTCCCTTAATGAGATTAATGTAGTTCAAGGTCGTATTCGTGGGTATTTTCGTGACCTTTTTTTAGCAGGCAAAATTGACTTGGAGACATATAATTATATTGACATTATTCAGCCAAAGTTGCCTGTAATGTTCGGAATACCCAAGATACACAAAGACCAAAAAAACCCCCCCATGAGGGCATTAATAGATGGTAGGTCTTCTATGACCTACCCTTGTTCAAAATTGATAGACAGTATTTTATTAAAATATGTGAAGAAAATACCTACTATTTGTAAAGACTCCTGGTCTTTTTTACGTGACATTAACAATATTAAGTTCAACTCTGAGTGTAACTTTTTGACTGTAGATGTCATTGATTTATACACATCCATTCCTCACAACGAGGCAGTTGAATGGATTCAACTGCTTCTTAAAGATTTAGGGGCACCACAAGTGGAGATGGATGTTGTAACAGAATTGTTGAGTATAGTGTTATCATCAAACTTTTTCGTTTTTGAACACAAATTCTATTTACAAAAATGTGGAATAGCCATGGGCTCCCCTTGCGGAGCCAGTGTGGCTAACTTGTTTGTAGCCTTTTGGGAAAACCTCTTTATATTATCTAATGAAACTGTAATGCAAAAGATAAAATATTACACTAGGTTTTTGGACGACATATTCATCCTTTTTAAGGGGAACGAAATTGAAGCAAAACTTTTTGTAGATTTTTTGAATAGTTCTACACAATGGTTAAAATTTACTTATAGGTTTTCAACAGTAGAAACAGATTACCTTGATGTGAGACTAACTAAGGAAATAGAAGATGAGATTTACCTGTCTGGCATTTTTAGAAAACAGACGTACTGCAACTCCTTCCTGCACTACACAAGCTTACACCCACCTAGGCAGAAAAAATCTATTGTTAAAGGCCAGTTGGTACGTGCAGGTAGGATGTGCAGTACTTATAGGGATTTTAAAGCTGAGTGCCAGTTTTTGAAAGGAATGTTCTTAAACCGTGGATACCCTGTTTCTCTTTTGGAGGGGCTTATTAATGAAGTTGACACTAAAAGAATAAAAGGGTTGTATAAACCACTACTTGACCAATCTAATGTTGGTAGGCCTACCACTGACAATGAACTAGTACACCAAAATTCCTTACTAAATCAGCAGAGAAATTTTTCTTTAAGCTTTATAACTCAATTTAATTTGAATTCAACAGGAATTTGAGCCATTATTTTAAAAAACTGGCCACTAGTTATTAATTCAGTTAATTTGATTGATAAGTTAGGCCAGCGTCCCTATGTTATTTATAGGAGAAGTAGTAACTTGAAAGAACTTTTACAGCATACTTCTAATACTTATGGTTATATAAGAGCTAGTGGATCATTTAAATGTGGATGCTGCAACATGTGTAAAGTGATGAGAACTGGAAACTCCTTTATAGTTAGGAACAAAAAGTATAATATTAAGCAGAGGATTACTTGTGAATCAAAGTCAGTAGTTTACATCGCTTTGTGTAATTCCTGCCCTTCCTTTTATATAGGAAAAACCAATCGCAAATTAAAAGAGAGAGTATATCAGCATCTTTATGCTATAAAAAAACCTCTTTTAGAGAATGCCTTGGCAAAACATGTTAGTAGTAACCCTGACCACTCCTTTAGCTTTATGGGTATTGACCAAGTACCTTTAACTGATAGGGGAGGCCCTTTTCAGACAGTTCTTGAGTGTGTCGAACTTTCATGGCAGTTGAATTTAGATGCATTTAGGCTAGATGGTCTCAATGAGAATTGTAATATTTCATGTATCCTTAAGCTAAAGAGCTATTTTAGGTAATTCTTATATACACATATTTTCTAGGTATACTGCATAATATTTATAATGTAATAGTACAAAAGTATTAGTTAAGAATATTTTTATGAGGTTTAATATATTTTTATGAGGTTTTTTATTTTATAATACTTATTGGTAACCTAATGGTTTTTTAGTACCATTTATCATGATTTTAGTAATTAATTTTTAATTAAGATAAATTTGTGCAGGATATGCAATTATTTGTCACTTCCTGTTAACTGAGTATTTAAACAGACCAGTTTAGCTGTTTTATTTGTCTTCTTCTGAGGAAGCTGTGACAGGGGTCACGGCGAAAACGTTGTCTTTTTGAAAAATAAAAAACTTTTACGTTAAAGAAGAACTTGGATTTTGTTTCCTGTGGTTAGTATTGACTATCTGGACATAAGGTTGCCTGTCTCTACACATTTTCACAAGTTTGTTTGCTCGTTTTTGACTGTTTATATATATATATACATATATATATATATATATATATATATATATATATATATATATATATATATATATATATATATATATATATATATATATACACACACACACACACACACACACACACACACACACACACACACACACACACACACACACACACACACATACACACACACAAACATGGATCCCATCTAATTGCTGAAATTACAGTACGCCAAAACTCACTTTGCAGAGACCAGTTCTCCAAAACTCCGCTAGTTCGAAACAGCTTTTTGCCAAAACACAACATACTGACAAGACAATCAGTAAAATCTACAACATGCACTGCAATAAATCCTTTGTTTTACTCAAATGTTTGCAGGAGGGAAGACTCCCTGCACCCTGCCATGTGGGGGGGGGGGCTGCACCCCCACACCCACTGCAAATTATGTATACTAACTCTGAGATCACACTACAGTGACAACAGGCTGTACATCTCCCTGCATATCTGGTATGGTGCACTAGACAGCATGAAAGCAAACGTTTCATGGACATGAAATTCAGCAAAGTGCTGTTTCGGACAGTGGAGTTTTGGAGAACTGGTCTTGGCAAGGTGAATTTCGGAGTACTGTAATTTCAGCAATTGGATGGGATCCATACACACACATAGATGTTGCATTCAAATCTGATCTCAATCAACTGGTGTGTGTGTGTGTGTGTGTGTGTGTGTGTGTGTGTGTGTGTGTGTGTGTGTGTGTGTGTGTGTGTGGTTAGTGGTATATTTTGGTCATTGTATGATGTTTTGAATCTCTTTTCATTTGACTCCCACTCAAGAGAACATTTTGCATAGCCCTATGAATCCAAGGTCCCCTTTTCACTATGTACACATAACATCCTTTCTGCAGAACACTAACGATTCATCCCTTCAAGGATGAGTACACACATCTTGAAGTAGAGCCCCCACATTACCCTGTACAAGCCATTTGCAGGCCACTGGATGTATGCTTGCTAATTCTGTCATGGGGTGTTGCACATGTCACATGCAGACCGAGACAGTCTGTAATAAAATCAAACAGATACACAAATATGCACATACACCTACTATCTTCCATCACATAAATATAGCAATTTTGGTTTAAATGGTATAATAGTGTCTAGGATATTATATGCTCTTGACCTTTAGCCTAGTAATGCCTTATGACCCTGTGAAGATTGCACATATCAGTGTTGTTTTCATTCACATATACTATGTTGAAGTGTGGATGTCCTGTAGCCCTACAACAGTGTATTCCAGTTTGTGATTTGAGCTACTGCACTGATGCCCGCTGCTGCTATTTGGTTACTTGTTCCTTCCATAACAGCTGTGGGCTGTTGACATGGGATGATACTGTGTATATTGTTGCCATACTAAGCCACTTATTCTTGTACTGCAGCACATCAACATTGTGCACAGTTCTCATTCAACCATCACAGTGACAGCTACAGTATGGCACAGGTGTGCATGTATATACCTGGTATTTGGAAATGTTATCTGACATATAGCAGTATTATGTCATACTGATTACATGGGCACATATGCTTGAGTTCATCCACATGTTATAATGCTGCTATATACACAAACAAATGACATGTTGCTTTTCACAAGGATTATTCAGGTGTTCCACAGAACTATTGTGTGACTGTCAGCATTTGTGTCATTAACTGTTCTGCATGAACTGCATCCACCTTAGTTTCAATGTGTCCATATATGGTATCAGGAACCTCAGCCACACATTTCCACTAATAAATATATAGACATATGATGTATAACTGATGTAATGCCATGAAATATGTTCAGTTGTATGACTAATTTAACAGGTCTATGTGCTGCATGTGATTCATACCCAATATTGTATTTGGAGGTGATCTCACAAAGCATTTTGTAACTATGTCACAAATCTTAAGGGGAATACCCAGTTATGTGCAAAGTTGGTTGTGGATGGCACCACGCATTCTCAACCACAGGAAATAGACAACAATCTAGCTGGCAGATTTATATCAAACTTCAACCTCCTGTCTTTACTGGTCATAATCCAAATTATACATGCCACCATTCCTCAGCCTATTATCTCAGGAGAACAGGTCATCTCTGCCCTTTCTAATGCTACAAACATGAAATCAATGAGCACTGATGACATTCCAGGTTGCCTTTTAAATAACTTCAAACTTGATCTAGCAGACCAACTTGTATCCCTACTTTACCACAGCCTCCATGCAGCCTACATTCTGGCAGAATGGTGGACAGCAACAGTCATACCTCTACACAATAGGAGGCCATCAACATATCCAGGGAATTGCAGACACATAAGCCTAAGTAGCCTCATCTGTAAAGCCATGGAAATAATCATCATGGACCTTATAAGGAAGGACATAGGAAATCTCTTGACTATGGGACCAAGCCAGTTCAGATTATTTAAGGGTAGATCATGTCTGTTAAATCTGACTGACATCTTCAAAAAGGTCAACAAGGACATGGATGCTGGAAAGACTGAGCATCCCATCTAACTTGACCTGGCCAAGGTATTTGACACAATTCCCCACTCAGAAACTTTCTCAACTAGACATAAACCCCTGTGTCATGAGGTGGATAGCAAAATGGCTCACCAGTAGAAAACATACTGTCAAAGTGGGAGAATTCACCTCAAGCATGAGGTCAGTCACCAGGGCTGTACCACAGGTTTCTGTAATAGGCCACTTCCTGTCTGGTATTTATTTACCAGAAGTTAGTGCAAACAAAGGCAGTCTTTGTCTGACCAAGGTTGCAGTTAACTGCAAATTGGGAACAGTCACTGAATCCATGAATTATACTGATTTACTGCAGAAAGGACTAATGCACACAATTGATTGTTGCCCGAGCCATGGAGAGAAACTAAATGCAAAAAAAAAAAAATTAACTGGAAAGCAAATACACCACCTAATTTACATATGGACAGCTCCCCCTAACAGCAGACCCAGTGGTACATTATTTGGGTACTCGGGATGATCTTATCTGAACTCCATCCGCCCTGCGTCCACAGTGGTGCAAAAGTCCTTCTATGTGGCACTACTTGTAAGTAAGGGCATAGCATCCAGATCAAAGGACATTCTAATTCTATTGTACTCAGCCCTCATCACACCAATAACTGAGTACAATGCACCCTTTTCCATGTACCTCACCAGACATCTGCAACAGCTGGAGTGATCCCAGAGTTTTAACACCAGGAAGATGCAGGTTGTAAAAAACAAGTCCTACAGGGCAGACACAGATTGTCCCACAGTAGTCTGTAGGGACAATCTGTGTCTGGCCTATAGGGCAGTGTATGATCAGGCCCTGATGGAAATGTTACACATTCGTAAATTAAACTGCAAGACAGTCACTCATTCCAAGGATCTTAACCTAGCCTCTGACATAAATAAATCATGTTGGAGAGATAGATATGTCTCTCAGTGACTACATCTTTCCTGGATCAAGATTCCCATTCATGTAAAGTAAAGCTCTTCCATGATTCTCTTCAAGCAAAACCTAAATAAATGGATGTGCAATTGTAAATTTACTCCTGGAGGGGTGGTGCCCATGTTCCTCATGGACAGAGGCAGTGAGTAAGACATATCATGGCATAGGCTCATACCATTGTGAACTTCATTCACCTAGCTATTGAAAATTGTTAAGCTCACATTAAATCTCTTGGCTTATTAGTGTAATACCCTCCAGTGAGCCTATGAACGTATGAAGTGCAATTGTTGCCTAGGTATAGATATAGTGTGATTATACTTCATCACGGACATACCAGTATATCACATCATTATTACCACTTGATAGTTTGCATGGAGACATATGGTTGTATGTCAGGATTTCATGGCAGTACACCATTTCGACTGGCAATGTCAGAAGGACAGTGATTGTGTGGCACGTCTTGAGATGTGACACATGCTTATAGAGGGTGCTCCGTTTATTTTTTGGTACTTGTACAATAGTACAGTGATAGCGTCCTCAATCATTGACACTTGACTTTGCACTGCTGCACTTTCTCTGCACATGAGCATAGCTGATGCATTGCCATCAGTCTCACATACTGCTGTACCATTCATTATAATGGATCACTTCTTAATTCACACATCAATTGTAGATGCTTCAGACAATATCCATTGGTATTACACATGTCAGATGCATGCAATACTTAGCTGTGTGTAGGGAATCCATTCATAACAGTGTGGTGTTTGTATTTGTTGTTATCTCTGTATGGCCGATACTTGCATCAGCCAGGGATGCTTTAGTCAAGAGCATCACATTTGGCACATTGCGCTCCCACACATCTGGTAGACCATACAGAACTATTATTTGAGATGTATAAACATTTGGATTTAACAGTGCAGACATCCCTTCAAGGTGTTCTACTAGATGCTTGTGTGATATGTCTTTCTGTGTTGCACCCAGTAAACACACAGCTCAGTGACAACATTAATGGCATGGGTTTGATTCTTGCAAGTGGTGATTGCGACTTAATGTGTTATGCAAACCTTTCAACTGGCCATGATTGGCCCTAATTTCAGCTCCACTGAGTTTACTGAATCCCCAGAACAGTCTTCCAAACAAACACTTACACTTGGTTAAACAGAAAAAATAAAATAAATAAAGTAAATCACAGATCAGATCTCATTCAATTTACTGCTAAAAGTAGTAAAGTCATTAATTGCATACAGAAAATATGTGTTAGTGGCCCTCAAAATAGCACTGCTCGCCTATATAAAGCACATTAGTAAAGATTTTCCATATTTTACAGTTAAAAACTTAGAACAAGTATACAAGAATAATAAATAAAACACAAACTGCAATTAGCCAATAAACTGTGATCATCATTAATTCTGATTATCTAAACTAAGACTGAGCTAACTTGTTTGTTTGTGTCTTTCAGCTTTTCCTGGTTAGGGGTCGCCACAATGGAACTCCGGTCCGCTAATGATTAGTAGTGGATTTTTACGTACCGGTTTACCAGCCCTGACGCACAACCTTCAACGAAAAACTAAACTATAAAAGTAACATTTTTTTAACAGAACCCTTACTACATGAACAAAAATATGTATAAATTTAACAGGATCTACTTAGGGGAGTCAGTATGTGGATCATGGAATATCTTGTACTCTAGATTCAGAAATGAGTTTTGTGATGAGTAGAACCAATTTATCTAATCCTACAGCACAAGATATTTCATGCGTCTCATAAACCTAACTTGCCCATTTCCATGAGCCCATTTTTTTGTGATTTTTAGGTGACACTAGTGTTTCCCCTTTGACTTTACTGGGTTAGATTAACTGCATACATGTATTTTGAATAGTGTCATAGGTAGCTTATATACGTTTTTATGAAATGATTATCTAATGGATGGTTTGCTACTTTTGCTTTAAGATACATTTTAACATTGTTTAAAATGCCCATTAATTTTTAAGCACTTTTTGGTTTAATATGGGTTGTGTTAAGCTTTGTTCCTTGTATAGTTTTGATAGAATTTCAGTTTGTTTATCCCTAATTAGTTTAGATATACCAAAACAGGGAGTCAGTAAATATACCCTAACTAATAGAGGTTTATAGGTAAGTACTAGGCTAGCTACTTTTGTGGACTATTTTAAGCGTAGTCAATTTCTCTTTCACAGGTGAGACTCAAACCCTGTACCTTGTCTTTGTGAGATAAACACCTTAACCATTATACTAACCCCCAGCTTGCCCCTTAAAAAGCTTTTAGCAACTTCCTGTCATACCACTCCAAATAGATGCCCATAATACACAGAGACAAAATTGGGTTGGGTTGCATGGCTAAACATATAAAGATAATGGTGGCTATTAGCCTATTATACACCTATGAACCTATGGACCAAAAGTATTGGCATTAGGGAGTGGGATTGTGTTTGGAAGAGATTGAGGCATAGGATAAGAGTAAAGGCTAGGTAAGCAGATGTATTTAGTGTTGTGCATGTGTGCTACTGTACGCAGTGTGTGTCTAAGTGTCTTTTGTAGTGATAGTGTTACAGAAAGTGTTTTTCAAATGTACGGTACGGGGTTAGGGTTAGAATTATGGTTAGCATGCAGGGGGCCTCTTGCAAGCTGGAATTATTTTTATTGACCACTTCCTGCAATGAGGCATGGTCTAAGGGTACTGTACCCCAGCCTGAGCAATAGAAATGTCTGCCAAATCTGCTGGCACACCTAATCCAGTTCCTGCTCTGAGTGTTTGTCTCTGCCTGGGCTACAAAGAGAAGTACTGCTTCCTCCAACATATCATACCTAACCCTAAAGCAAAACAAGCAAACCCTCATCACACCTCTGTTTCCCCTACCAGCTCCAACAGGTATCCAAGGTGTAAATTCAGTTTGGGTCACCTGGATCACACTCCAAGCTTTATCCTTTTATAACAGCAGAGCTGACATTTAGACTTGGGTTTGGAAGGTCATTTTATATGATCTAGGGTATTCTGGAGTTGCAGTGTCATGTTTTGCATGTGCAGTCTGTGAACTTTTACTTTAGTTTTTAATGAGTGGCATAAAAACTGCAGGTTTAGCAGAATTTTAGTAGTTTTAATAGCCCACTAAGGATATGGATAAAATGAAGAAAACTGCAAACCAAACTTATCCTCAGTGGCACATTCTTCACTTATGTACAGAGTCAAAGTATCTGACAGCCATTAGCTGAGACACAGGTCTCATTACCATCTTTGTTTGCAAAGACACTATGGACAGCATATTTTAACAGCTGCACAAAACCATAACGGTACTGAAATCAATCCTTGCATAAGCACACTAAATGGAATAACTCTACTGAGATGATTATGTCACTTTATTGCAATCAATATAGAAGATTATGAGCAGGTTGGTGATTATAACCACTTTATAGTGCATGGAGCATGGTGATTGTGCTCCAATATTTGGAAAAAGACAAATCAGTTTAACACCAGGGTGGTGTGTGACCCAGTCTTAACAATTGTTAAGCAACCCCTGTTAATGTCGTTAAGATCGTGTCTACTGCTCTGCAGTAAAATCTGCCACTACTGACTAGCAGATGACACTGGCAGAGCCAAAAATTTGTTTCTGCCTGCTGTCCATATCCTTAATGCATCCCTAACTGCCTGAAAAAAACATTAGAAAGTTGCTAGAATAACAAGATGTGTTTGCCTGCAAAATATGAAGGATACGAATTCTGCAACGCAAATGTGTGTCATTATTTAGGGACTTCAATCCTTGTTGGCTTGTCTGAAAACCATAGATTTTATGAGGAACCGACCAAAAATATGACGTAATAATCTGGATGTTCTGAAACAATCTAGACAGTAGAGAGGCAGTATAGGTAAGTATAAACAAGACAGACAGCATTACATTACCTTTCTGACAGTGTCCATTAAGTGTTTTATGACTTTCAAAGCCAATAAAACATTTAGTGATTTTTTCCTTGTAATTTATAGTACATGGAGCAGATAAAGCTCCATCCACTACAATGATTTATGATTATTTCACAATTCATAACCCTGTGTTATTTGTTCTCGACATGGATGCCAAGATTCACCTCTCGAGCTTCACTGTAGAGCTGCATTTCTTGGCTTCCATGTTTTAAACACATACTAGGTGGGTTATAATCAGTGATCAAGTGTTTCAGCTACATGGCTGCTGAATGCCCTTTGCATATGTCCCATGAGCCTCCATTACAGGAAGTTTAAGGTATCACATAGTGAAAACTCTAGTTTGTCTGGGTTTTTCTTGCAGTTTTTGCTGAATGATTTGTCTATATGACCTTTTTATCCTGTGGCTTGGATGTTAGATGATAGTTTAAGCTGGGTTCAAAAACCATCTGTTTCTAAAGTATAGCTAAACATTCCACTTATGCAGTGCTGATGAGGTTAATAAAAAAGGATGAAATGTGGGTGTCCACAGCTAGTAAAGTTTGACTTTATTGGTTTGATTGAATTGATAAAGAGTTAAAAAATTAAAGGTGATTCAGAAGCCATGTAGCTGAAACACGATGTCCATAATGGGTCATTTGCATATATCCCATGGGCCTTCATTATAGATGATTTAAGGTTTTAAACAGTGAAAACTCTTGCTTGGTTGAGTTTTTCTTGCAATTTTTACCTAATGGTTTGTCTCTATGTTCAGCTATAGTACCTATCATGAGACATATCGTGAACCATTTTTTACCAATGTCCCACTACTCAGTTTCTCACCTTACTGTCCCCACCTTGTTTACCCATTATGACCAAGAAGTAACAATAAACAGATAAAAGGTGTTTCTCCAGGGGGTAGTGCTTCATGCAGCTCTCATTGGGGGGAGGGTGTTCGCACATCTCAGTATCTAATATACTACCTTTGAGGTTGCACAAACTCAGAAAGAAATAACTATTTCTTTCTTCTCCAGGTCGGATGAATCTCAAAGGCAGCATATTTAGAGACTGGAGTGGGGGGGGGGGGGGTGCAGCTGTACTGCAAACAATAGAGTCGGGAGACTGTGCTTCTTTATGTAAGCTGAGGTGGAATAACCAGTGGCAGGGTGCTACGATTTGGATACTAATGCAGAAATGAGTCTGGTGTCACTTCTGAGTTAATCCTCAATACTCTGAAGCTGTTCAGGCTCCTTTAGGCTTCAATACCAGTAAAAAGCACAACCAACAAATACATTTGATGAAGTTCATTGATGCAACTGGATGAAAGCGCTAACAATAAATCCTTTTAAAAGTGGAACACCCTGCTATACCTTCCTTTTTGTCCTTTAGGCTTCATCCCACTGTCAGAGGTACACTATTTGGAACAGTAACGTAATAAAGTTTGCCAGTGGTGTTGTTTCATGCCTCATAAGGAACATGCTATTCATGTCCAGTAAACTGCAAAAAATGGGTGTGAAGTGACAGGCCCAGCACTGCTATTTGGGTTGGGATTTCTACAGTGGTTCACAAATACCTAATTTCAGCAATGAACCATGAAGTTCCAAATGTGTGAACCTGACTGAACTAAAAAATGTAATTTTCCACATCAGCCATCTGTTGATTGACTCCACAGAGTTTGTGAAAACTTTTCCTGGTACTACATGAAACAAGGAAGCCTAAGTGTTTATTACAACATGAGGTTATCGGAGGCTTAACATGATTATTTATTTTAAAGTCATGCTTGCTGTTGCAAGGCAGCATGAAGTCTGATGTTGCTTTTTTAGCCTCAGCAATTTAATAAAATGAATATTATATAACTAACCTGGACAGTATGCTTTAGAATATTTTGAATTTATTTGTGTACTACATATAAACCACAAAAATAAATGCCTCAGTTATACTAGGGATGCTAGAGGAAAACTTGTAGATATCAACAGTGCTATTGCATGTAAACATACTTTGATCCAAACAGTTTCAGTTTCACTGCCAAACAATGCATTAAACTATGTCTCCACATAAAACAGGACATATCATACCCCCCATATCAATAAACAAATAAATAATATATATTTTTCTAGCAAAAGGAACATAAATTTACTACGTCATCCAATGATAAAGTCATAAGAGATGAACATATTCATGCCGAAAAGCATCTGATCTAGTTACATTATGGGATCCCATACTAAAGATAATAGTGTAAGCAAAACATCAGTTGATTGTCTAGGAAATAAACAGTAGACAATCACTATCTTGAATAATTAATTAAAAAATTAAATGTTTTCTGCATTATTTAATAAAAATAATATCCAGTAAATACCACTGCCAAGCAGTGCAACCATCCACGTTGTTATTTTCAACAAACTTCTGTGTTAGGAACGATGGGTGTTTGCAGGCTTTCTCTGTTTCATACCATACACTTTAATGAAAACAATAAAAAAAAGTTTAACCTTTTCAACTTTATCTCATAGAAATGAAGAAGAAAAAAAAACAAAAAAGGAAGCCTTAACAAAACAATTAATTTAAGTTATAGATTCAGTTACTTAGTAGCAACATCCCTTTGTAGCTGCTAATGAATGTTCAAGAAAATAATGTTAAAAATAATTTAGGATATAAAACATGATATTAAGAAGTATGCACTTAGCACTGGAATTGGTAAATATAGAGTTCTGACACTTGGGTTCCATTCATATCTTTAAAATTCTGCTCAGCAAAGGTTTGCAACCTTATTAAAAAAAGCAAATACAAGAAATCTATGACAAATACTAGACTGACAGAGATCAATGACCCTAATAAGTGAAGATGATTATCTTCCATCATTATCTTTTAATAGTTTAGAATCGTGTTTCTAGAGACAGGGAAGGGATACCAGCTGCAGCTAATAAGGAATTATATTTAAAATTTAATGATGCCACATTTCGTTTTGGCAAAGCTTTCTCCTAAAGAAATTCAGCAATGCAAGATGTTTGCTTGGATGAGAAAAGAACTACAAACTTTTACTAAATATACTTCCTTCTGATATTAAGTAGAACTTCAAATATATATTAATGTGTACTTCTTTAGAAGAATTAAGTTCAAAATGTTAAGACTACATTCCTAACAGGTAGCAACATGAATAAGTGTTAATACTATTCTTGCTGAAAGCTATAGACTGAGCGCTAACATATTTTCTCCTTATTGTGAAGCACTGCATATAATTAACTTTTCACAACTCGTAACTTTCTTTTAATATGTAAGCATAAATGCAATGTTAAGTGCCAATGATAGTTTATATTGTCATTGATAATGGTGGTAACAGCAGAAGTGTGCACATAAGACAGACCCCATTATGATTTTCTTAATAATACATATGAATGGATTATCACACACACACACACACACACACACACACACACACACACACACACACACACACACACACACACACACACACACACACACACACACACACACACCACACACACACACAGTTAAAAGATGTAATGTCATACAGTATTTACATCAAAAAGGAATATATTGTTTATGTTTACAAGGAATGTATGCAACCTAAAAAGGTTGTCTAGGTTGCAAACCTTTACCTAGGTTCACAGCATAAGTAATTAACATTGGTAATACTAAAAGATTAGGCATAGCCATTGTGATTTCTAAAGAAGTAAAGTGTTTTTTCGATATTATCAATATATCAGAGAATGCAATCAAAGATTTTGTAGGAAACACTTATATTCCCAGACATAAATTGTCAGTACATGTTATACTCTGGGTACGCAACAAAAAAACACTGAACTAATAGGATCCTCAGTCCAAAACAAAGAATAAATCAAGCGCACACCATATAGTGGAACCAATGCTGAAGCTAGCCTGTTGTTCTATAGAATAAAAAGCAAAATAGTCATAGTATATAAAAACTTTAATACCAAGTAAGCACTTTCACAAAAAGGCTTGATAACCTAAAATCTGGTTGACTCAGAAGTGCTTGAAAGGCATTTTATTGGTCACAAGTGGTCAAATTACCTAAGCGGTGACTGTACAAGATAATGTGAAGAGGAACACTGAGGCAGCTGTTGGAAACAGCAAGATAGTTGATTTGCACCTTGCCTTGCCACCAACTGAAATAAACTATAAAACAGCAAATTAACTAACTAACTGACTAAATACATATGTGCAGCACAAACCCTAGCAGCAAAGTTCCACCCATTAGTCCTGTCCTTCAATAACAAAGACCTAACCCGAATCAGCACAAAGTCACATCCTAGCAATCATTATATTGAATGGGCCTATGGCTCCACAGGCTGGCTGAAATAAAAATAACTACACAAATAAATAAATAAATATTCTTGAGTGGATCCGAACAACTGATTCTGGCTTTTGACTGTTATTTGCATCACTATACCAATAAGAAGTTTGGTGGCAATAGTAATTCTTAACCTAGTACAGTACACAGTCTCTAACTCCACCTTGCTGTCTCATTGAATGTTTCATTTCAGTGTTGCTCTTGTTGTTATTTTGTACATTTCCTGACTAGGATGTGCTGGTTATATGCCATTTGGGCACATATGAGACGATTACAAGTTCAGAAGCCCAGTGTCTTATTTTCAGGGAAGACCCAAGGTGGTGTTTCTACTACAAGGAAAAATTTGGCCAGGGCATCTGGGAAACCCCCTGCTCTTTTTGGTAGATGCTGTGGGACCTTTTACATCCATTTGAGCTACCACCCACTTGTGGAGATGGGACCTCAGTTTAACATTTCCTCAGAAGGATGACATACTCAGGTGCGCAGCAAAATCCAGTCACCTGGAGGTGAAATAGAATCCAAAGTGTTGTGTTCTTGTCATCCAGCACAACAGATGAGAGTGCTACCTGTTGTACCACCGACACTGACTTCAAATATATACATATACTGTATATATATATATATGTGTGTGTGTGTGTGTGTGTGTGTGTGTGTGTGTGTGTGTGTGTGTGTGTGTGTGTGTGTGTGCATGTGTGTGTATATATATATATATATATATATATATATATATATATATATATATATATATACATATATGCATAGGTTTGCAATCACTTACCTGAATGGCAGTTAGTCGAATGGCTGATTGTTGAAATCACAGTTTCCAAGGGGCAGGAAACCAAATCAAGAGTGGTCGACCACGTTTAGTCAAGTTGTAGGGTGCACTCCACCTTTCAGCAAGTGACGTAGCGAGACTTCACGCTTCAGTGAGGAACAGGGAATTAGCCCAGTTCCTCACTGTAGTGCGATCTCAGAGTTGGTATATTTAATGTGCAGGGGGTGTGAGGGGTGCAGCCCTCCACATGGGGTGTGCAGGGGTGTGCAGCCCCCCTGAAAAATAGTACAATTAACATACCGTTGAATGTAGAATTCAATGGTACATTACTGTGCATAGCAGGAGGTGAGTGATGTATGTCGAATACATCGAACCATGGAGTTCGATGTATTCAGTTTTGTTGTGGGTTACTATTTGGAATTTTGGATTCAGCATTTAAGGTCGACATTGTAAACCTTTGACTGATGTTGATCTGACATTCCCATAGTAAACCATATATATGTATATATATATATATATATATATATATATATATATATATATATATATATATATATATATATATATATATATATATATATATATATATATATATATATAGATATGCATACATAGCTTCCAATAATCTATTCATGTTTTAATTTATATGCAGTATAAGAACATATTGTAAACCACCCTTTAAGGGATAATTAAAGAGCATATGTTTTAGAATACTGATTTTTTTTGTAAGGTTTTGGGGTCTAAATGATTATATTTTGACTAATGATTACCTTAAACCTGATTCTGTACTAGTAAAGTTGAACTTCTTCAAAATGTGTATACTTTGCCATCTGAACTCAATATATATTTATGCTAGAAATCCAATTTCAAGAAGTATAGTCAATTTAACATTAAAAGAAAAATATCTATAACAGACTAATTTTGGAAAATGGGTAGAAATATAAGTTCTAAATATTAGCAATACATGATATAATTCAATTTCAGACCTGTAAAACATAAAATATTAAGGATGTATACTCAATAAAAGTCAAATTTCAGTGCAAATAAATACAGACATTTTTAATCAGACAAGAAAACAAAATGTATCAAGCACCCAAAAACACTCAAGAGTAACTGATTTATGAGCCATTTGAATTAACATGTCACTTAAAAATGTATAGCACCTAATAATATTTAATTCAGTCTCATTTATATTGGTTTATACAACAGAACATAAAACATGCATAACATTTTTCCACAGAGAACAATGCAGCAATTAATACAAGTAGTTAATCACATTCTTAGTAATAAATCATCAGACCTATTTTTTTGTCAATGGAGTTTCATAAATCATATATAAGCTAATTGTCTCCAAGACTAGATAAATGATGAAAAAAGTACAAAAAAGGACTGCTCTTTACCTAAAACAATCTCAATGGTTACTTTTACACATATTTAGAAATATAAAATTTCCAACAAATAACCAATATGAAATATCATCTACAAATAGTTAGAAACCTTCTTCTTCTGGCTGCTCCCATTAGCAGTCACAACAGCAGATCAGTGGTCTGCAGAATGAGTGTCAGTAGAGTTTTATCGTGTCAGTTTGCCAGCCTGGTGCCCAACCTTCCTCAGAAGGCACACACACGCACATCTAGGGCC
The DNA here is from genome assembly GCF_019279795.1 of Protopterus annectens. Classification (NCBI taxonomy): domain Eukaryota; kingdom Metazoa; phylum Chordata; order Ceratodontiformes; family Protopteridae; genus Protopterus; species Protopterus annectens. Next base: position 1,922,786,369 of record NC_056728.1, on the reverse strand, counting down.
AATTTATAGTGTCCAATCCACCTGCAGCATGTCTTGGGAATGTGGAAGGAAACCAGAGCACCCGGAGGAAACCTACGCAAAACAGGGAGGATATGCAGGCTCTGCACAGAAGGCACCCCAGGCAACAATCAAACCAGAGAACCTCTTGCTGTGAGGTGACAATGCTAACCGCTTCACCACTCTGCCACCCACAAATAGTTAAAGAAACATAATAATACTTTATTCATCACAACAAAAGATGTTACACATATCTAATGACAACAAGTATCATAGAATCATAGGAATTATATGAGGTTACTAGGCTATTGGCCTTGAGGCCCTTATATGCCTAGCCAAGAGTTTAGCCCATGTTTAGACAAATCAGCACCTGATGCCCCTGTCCAGGAGGGATATGGATGGAATCCCAGGTGTATATTTTCTGTTTCCCATCCAGTTATCCAGGTTGCACTTATAAAGGGGTAAAGAGGTACTCTGCTTGATGTGAAGAGGGAGTCTATTCCATAGATGAGGGAGTTTCTGGGACACAAATCTGTCCCTCCAGCAAGTCTTGTTGATGTCACAGACCAGGTTGAGGCCGAGTGTGTGGATTATTCGAGTGGAGCTTGACTTGTGGATATGCAGCAGTCCCATCAAGGTGGGATCTGTGATCACCTTGTATGCCAGACAGAGGTCACCTCTGAGGAGTCTGTATGAAACTGAGTAGAGGGATACAGCTTTTAGCCTATCTGTGTATGGTAGATGTTTGAAGACCTGGATTCTCCTGGTGAGGAACCTCTGCGGTCTCTCTCTAGCTGCTGCATGTGCTTTGTGAGGTACATGCTGAAAGGGGCATTGTACTCAATAATGGGCCTTATAAGGAAGAATACAAGGATGTCATGACCTCCTTGTCCGTGGATGAGATACCCTTACTTAAGAGGTTGGCCATGTAGAAGGCTTTCCGTACAATGGAAGCAACATGGTGGTCAAAAGTCAGGTTGCTAATCACCCTGGTTGCCCAAATCCCTTACGACTGATTGCGTGCTTAGGACATTGTTATTATTGTGATAATTTGTGGGGATGTCACTCTCCCCAAAAGGGGCGATGATGCATTTTTTGGTATTCCGCTTGAGGACATATTTCTGATACAAGTTATTTGTCTGAGTGAGACCCTTTTGGAGGATAATAACCAAATAAACCACAGAAGCAAAACACTTGTAAGCAATAAAAGCACTGAAAATAGAAGAGCCATGACTCTTGGGAGGTAAAAAACACCACAATCCTTTAATATTTCCACAGTGAGCCAGTTTGCTACCCATCTGGTAACATATGGATTGATGCCTAGTTGAGAGAGTTTATCTATTAAGCCCGAGTGGAGAATAGTGTCAAAGTATTTGGCCAGGTCAAGGTAGGCAGTGTGCACTGTCTTCCCCTCATACATTTACCAGACATGACCTCCCCTTGACGAAGCCAAACTGTGTAGGATCAAGTGCTTGGAGGTTGGCAATGTCCTTGTTAATGAGGTCTATGATAATTCATTCCATGGCCTTCCAGATCAGGCTAGTTAGGCTGATGGGTCTATAATTTCCCAGATCGGCAGATGCTCCATCTTTGTGTAAAGGGATGACAGTGGCTGTCCTCCACTCAGTTGGGATGAAGCCAGTATTCAGACTTTGGTTGAATAGGGTGCCTAATGGTGCTGCAAGTTCCTGCCTGAGTTCATGTAGGATGCAGCCTGGGATATTATCGGGTCTCACAGAGGCTGTATTTTTTGCCTTTAAGAGAGCAGTGATGACCTGTTCCCTAGATTTAAGGGAAGGAGGCAGGCACTGATCATGTCCTGATTTACTGATGGGGGGACAGAGGGATAAAGTTTTCACTGAATCTGTCAGCCAGCAAGTTTGCTATATCTACAGCATTTGTATATGTGATGTCCTTGACCACCAGTTCTGAACAGATCTGGGTGCCTCCTTTGAGGTTGCAAACATATGTGAAGAAGGCCTTATGATTGTCTCTAGTAGAGGTGGCCAATTTGGACTCGAAGCTTGCTTTGAGAATTTCACTAGTGCTCTTATTTGCTTGTTCAGCCTAAGGAAACATTGCTTCCAATTGGGCACCTGCTCCTTCTTGGTCTTGGTCAGCAATTTTTTCCTTTTGTTATAGAGGTTTACTCTTCCTTGCAGAGGATGATTTAGTCCTGTCAGGTATTCCTGATTATATGCATCTATATAAATGCTCAGATAGTGCTTTGGTGTAGTTAGATGTTGGTGCCAGTTCCTACAGAGGGGGAGGGGGCTGTGAAGCTGTTTATATCATCCCTCAGGAGGCTGTAATCAGCTTTGAAGAAGTTTTTATTTCTGATCCAATCTTGATGGGGGTTAGGGGAGATGGTGACTTCAAAAGAGACCATTTTGTAGTCGGATGTTACCAGGGAGGATGATACTCTAGGGATGCTGCAGTGGTTACTTATGTTGGTTAATACCAAGTCCAAGATATTATCACCTCTTGTGTGGGTATCAACTAGCTATTCCAAGGAATTTGCATTGACAAAAATCAAGGAATCTCCAGGCGTTTGTGTTCTGGCATGAGTAGTTCTTCCAATCTGTTTGGGAAGTTAAAGTCACCCAAGATCAGGGTAAAGGGTTGAATCTTGATAGATTCAAACAGGTCCAAATAGGTGGATTGGGCATCTTGAGTCAGATTTGGGGGCTGGTAGCTAGCTATGATTTGAATAGTGGTCTTGTCAATGGTTAACTGCACTTGGAGTGTCTCCTGTGCATCATACTGTTTGACCAGCCTGGAGGTGTGTGTGTCTTTAATGTATATTGAAACTCCACCTCCTTTGGCTTTACTGCCCACAGTTTGGAGTCTGAATGTGTGATTAGTAACCAAGTAAGGATGGGGTGCTCTCCACAGCTTTGAACCAGGTTTTGATAACTGCACAGATGTCAGCATTTTCTGGGGTTAGAAATGCTTGCAATGAGTGTAGTTTCATGTTTAGACTCCTAGCATTTAGCACAATGACCTTTAATTTGTGTTTTGTTGAAATTTCTATGTTGGTAGTTTTAACCTCATCCGTTTTCCTAAAAAAGGCACTATAGGGGAGGCAAGAGCCTTTCCAAACAACAGACAGACCAGCACTAGTTGAGAGAAGAAATAAGACTTTAATCAAATGTCAAAACACAGCCCATAGACCGGTTTCTGCCCTAAGCCTTTGTCAATGTAAATTCAGACTGTCAAACAAAACCCTTAGTTATAGGGTAACATAATAGAACATAATCAATCACCATAGCTTTTTTATAAATATTCATTTAAGTCAGGTGGAAACAAACCCCCTATTCTAACAATCCACATTTTTTCTTTTCTGTTTAAAATACTATGCCAGCCATTTTTACAACTTCTGTTACCCCAAACCCTATCAATAATAATGAAATGGAATTGGGCAGAATAATGTTTTAAGGTGTGCTTATATAATGCATTATTGCAATTTTTGTTCTCATGTTACTGAAATGTTCAGACATCCAAAATGTGATGGGTCTGGAGGTTTGTCCTACATAAAAGGCTGAACAAGTGCATACCACTAAATAAATAACCCAATCCATGTTGCAATTGCCAAATATATTAATAAATGAATAAATGCAGTGTATTTTTAGATGTAAACTCTTTTGTCTGAATCATATGTTTACAAAAAGAACAGTGTCCACAAGGGAAACAACCAACTAATTTGTTACCCTCAAGTGTGACCTGTGTAGAATCTGGAATTTGTATATTACATTTATAGTGGTTAAAATATCCATTCATAGTTTTTCCTTTTCTAAAAGAAAATGACACATATTTTCCAAAAGCAAATTTAACCGTTCATCAGATAGAAGAATATCCCAATGGTTTTGTACTACATTCATAAAAACAGATGTATTCCTACCAGAACTGGTTATAAACCTAATGGGACCATGTACATGATGATCATGATTCTTATATTTCAACAAATCGTTCCTATCCATTCTCTGAACCTGACTACTAATATGAAGAAGCTGTGATTTATTATATCCACGTTGGGGAAACGTCCATGTAAGTTCTTTGTCTTGATTATGAAAATCTACCTCACTAGAGCAGATTCTACAAATTCTTATGTACTGGGACTTGGGGATGTTACGGATGATATGTGGGGGATGACAACTGGTTCAATGCAACAAAGTGTTGGAATGAAAAGGTTTACGATATAATGTGGTGACTAGTATGTCATATGGTTGTCTATTAACCAGCATATTCAAAAATGAAATTGAGTTCTTATCAAAATTTGAAGTAAATTGGATACCGCATTTGTTTTCGTTGAGGTATTCAACAAATTCATACAGGTATTGAACGTCTGATTTCCACACTAGCCAACAATCATCCAAAAACATCCACCAGATGTCAGTTTCATCTATAAATATATTATGACTGTTGTCATAAATAATCATCTGCTCCAAGTAACCCATAAAAAGGTCGGCATAAATGGGGGCAAACAAGGCCCCCATCGCCGTACCTTTTAACTGTAGATAACAGGTGCCATTAAAATAAAACACATTCTTACTGAGCACATGCTCTGTCAGACAAATAAAAAATGTGTTAAATCCTGGACTGTATAGTCAAGTTTTGTCTAGCCAATATAGTAAAGCACTGAGGCCTGCCCAATGTGGAATACTAGTATAAAGTGAAGCCACATCTATTGTACACATAATCCAACCATCATCCAATTGAGCATCAGAGATAATGTTAAGAAACTCAGTGGCATCTTGTATCTGAGTTCTCACATTTTTTAATAAGGGTTTTAAATACCCGGTCAAAAATTCCGATAAAGGTTCCATGAGAGACCCATTGCCTGCAACAATGGGTCTCCCAGGAGGCTGTGTTGCATATTTGTGGATTTTTGGAAGAAGATATAAGTGTTATGGCAGTGGATCTTTAACCTTTAGATGAAATGAAAATGTATCAGTAATAATGCCCTCACTTACTGCTGATTCTAAAAAAGCATCTATTTCACCTTTGAATTTTAAAGTGGGGTCGATGGCCATTATAGTGTAAAACCTGCCATCTTTCAGTTGTCTGTCAACCTCAGCTATAAACATGCCCTAATCCATAATAACTACTGTATCCCCCTTATCCGCATTAGTGATTACAATGTTCTTATTCTGTCTCAAATTATTTGGAGCAATAAGTTCTGATTTTGACAAATTATTAGAAGACAGGAGAGGACCCAGGACCGATCCCTTTGGGACTCCATTCGTGACTGGTTGGCAGTCTGATTTGGAATCTGCTACTTTCACACTGTGTGTTCTATCTGTGAGCCAATTTTCAACCCACCTAGTGATATAGAGGTTGATGCCTAGTTTGGTGAGTCTATCAATAATTCCTGAGTGGGGAATGGTATCAAAGGCCTTGGCCAGATCAAGGTAGGCTGAGTGAACTGTTTTGCCCTCATCCGCAGCTCTGGTGACTGACTCAAAGAAGTCAATCAAGTTGAGCAGGCATGATCTACCTTTCACAAAACCAAATTGTGTGGGATCCAGAGTTTGGAGATTCCCTATATCATTGTTAATTAGGTCCATGATGATGTGTTCCATAGCCTTACATATCAGACTCATCAGGCTAATGGGAGGATAATTCCCAGGGTCTGTAGTCACTCCCCTTTTATGGAGAGGGATGACTGTAGCAGTGCACCATTCTGTAGAGAGAAAGCCTGAGGGGAGGTTGTGATTAACCAGGAGACACAGGTGTTGTGCCAGTTCACTTTGTAGTTCATGTAGAACACAGCCAGATATATTGTTGGGTCCCATGGAAGCTGTATTCTTGGCCTTGGACAATGCACCTTTAACCTGTGCTGCAGTAATGGTGGGTGCCTGGGATTTTTCCGGTACTGTGATTTGTTTGGGGAGCGAGGAGTAAAGTTGGCACTGAATCTGTCAGCCAGTATGTTGAAAATGTCTGTTGGCTCAGTATAGGAGGTACCATTGTGCAGTAACTCAGAGCAAATCTGGGTATTGCCATGGAGATTCTTGATATAACTGTAGAAGGCTTTGTGGTTGTTTTTAGTGACTGCCACAGTTCTGCCTTTATAACTAGCTTTAGAGGTTTTGATGAGAGATCTCAACTTTTTATTGAGGCTAATAAGGGAGTTTTTCCAGTCTTGAGACTTCATGTTTTTCTGCAACAGTTTCTTCCTTCTGTTGTAGAGTTTGTTAATGACTGGGGACCACCAGATTGGCTTCATTTTTTTGGAGGAGAGCATCTTGGTTCTGTTGAGTATGGCTAGTTCCATGCATTTATGTACGTGTTCATACAGTGCATCGGTGTATGAATCGGCAATCATGCACCTATTTTCCATTTGCATGGGTGCTGTGAAGTTAGCCACCTCTGTTTTTAGGAGCCCAAAGTCAGCTTTGGAGAAGGTTTTCACGGTGGTTACCTTTGCTGGTGGTGTGGGTGAGATGTGGATTTCCATGGTAATTAGTTTGTGGTCAGATCTAACCATGGAGGATTGACTATTGGTGTTGAGCAATGGTTGCCCATGTTAGTAATATCCAGGTCAAGGATGTTGCTTCCTCTAGTGGGGGTAAGAATGAGCTGGTCCAACACATTGGAATTAAAGAATTTCAGGAAGCATTGGGCAAGTTTATTGGTGCATGAGTAATTTTTCCAGTTGAGGGAGGGGTAGTTGAAGTCACCCAGTATGAGACTGTTGGGTTGGACCCTAATAGTTTCCAGGGTATCATATACTTGATATTTAAGATTAAGATGTATGTGTTATACAGTAACAGATCAAAGTCACTATTAACAAATCTTACCAAAAGAGGAAGTCATAGAGAAATAGCCCTGTAAGAACAAATCATAACATCTAGGTTATCCTACCTTACCTGCCAGCCTATAACAGCACAAGCGGTGGTTTTTTAACTTCTCTGCATAGACCAGTAGAGTCGTGTGCTTCTCTGTGCTGACACAGTAGTGCATGTTGTTTCCTCTGATTTGCACATCTTGTTCACACTCTTTTCAGTTCTTTGAGCCATGATTACCTGACAGGAAAGGTCTGCTGTGGAAGACAAGCAGCCCTTCTTCATGCAAGCAAACAAGCACAGTATGAACGTTTTAGACCAGTGTAATGTGTTAAAGTGTGGATATCTGTGTTTGACAAGCAAGTAAGAAATGTATTAGTATAGCAATAACCCACGCCTGGGTGTGGGTAATGCTAAATTTACCCACAGTTGGCGTGGTTTGGTCCCGAGGAGAAAGCCCGAGAGACCAAACAAAGCCAACCATGGGTAAATTTAGCATTACCCACACCCAGAAGTGGGTTATTGCTATTATACCATGACATTATTTAAGAAAAGAAACTATTACTTTTCTTAAATAATGGCATAGTATAATGCCTGTTTGCTGCCCTTCCGCAGATGTCTGGCATCCGGCAGTTCTGATGTACTGCGTGCCTGCGCGGTACATCAGAGTTGAGCAAAAACGGAGAAAGCAAAATCTCCGTTGCTTTTTTTGATGTTGCTATGTTAAATGAGTTTAACATAGCGAGACAGTTTTAAAATAAGCAATGGAGATGTCCGTTGCTTATTTTAAAACTGTCTCTGTGTTAAACTCATTTAACATAGCGAACACTAAAAAGCAACGGAAATCTTGCTTTCTCCGTTGCTTTTAAAACTGTCTCGCTATGTTAAATGGGTTTAACATAGCAAGACACTTTAAAATAAGCAACGGAGATCTCCGTTGCTTATTTTAAACTGTCTCATATGTTAAACCCATTTAACATAGCGAGACAGTGTTTTAAAAAACAGAGTTATACTAATGGAAAAAAGTCCGGGCGACCGTACCTTTTTCCATTAGTATAACTCGATTTACAACAGGCACGCTGGCCAATCAGCGTGCACGTTTTGGGGGGGGTCATGGTATAATAGAAAATAATCATATTAATAGCCTAACAAAATGTATTAAAGGAGAGAAGAAATGGTAATTAGATAGCTGTGGAAACAATAGTAATAATGAACAAGATTTGGGGTACTGCTGACCTGCAAACAAGAAGGATAATTGAGGTGAAAACTTTATCTCAGCTATTTATTTATTTTTTGGTGAATGGCAGTTAAGTAAAAAAGATGAGATGAGGTGGAGTACATGTGGGAAGACCTTATAAACAAAGGATTAGCTGTACTAACGAGGATAGAAGTAATGAGCAAGGGGATATCAAAGCACTTGCAAAACTGAACAGAGGCTGTAGTACTAACTTGTGCATAGCTAGGAGGAGTGCGAAAAGATGGGGCTTCATCAGAGTTGATAATCCTAGTAGGTGCAAGGGGAGTTGAGCTACCCCCCTCTCTCTCTCTCTCTCTCTCTATATATATATATATATATATATATATATAGATGTGTGTGTGTGGGTAGTGGAGGTAAAATGACAAAGTGACTTCAGGCCATAGTACATGGTTTGGCCAAGGAGGTGAAGCAGTATAGCCCCAATGAGTCAATCAACAGAGTTGTGCCAGGCAGAGAAGAAAGTGTTGGAAACCCAAGGAACCACAGCTGGGGAAAGAGAAGGAGAAATGCACAGAGATCAGCCTGCTATGAAAGAATATACTGCAAGGGCACGTGTGCATATGAATGGACTGCACAATCTGCCCTTACAGTCAATAAAGGGAGAGAGGTCATACTAATGCTGTTGTGAAAATTATAGTTGCACAGGAGCCTAGGGTGGAAGTGAAATCAGCAAAGAGAGATAGAGCTCCATTAAAGAATAATGAGCGAACACATTGGAGATAAGGCAACTACAAGGCCAAGCAGGAATCTGGAAGGAGAAGATGAAGGAAGAAGGCAAGGTGACAGAGGAGAAAGAAAAGACAAAGGGATAAGGAAGAAGTTAAAAATACACGGAGACTGAGGACTGTATAAAAGGTGCAATATATATATATATATATATATATATATATATATATATATATATATATATATATATATATCTAGAGAGAGAGAGATGGACCAGATTGTTGGTTAAGAGGAATCCAACCTCAGGCAATGTAAGCCAGCTGCCTGACAAGAATAGAGGAAGTAATTAAGAATTTAAATAAATTCGGAGCACGTTACCTGGTACTGACTGAAGATTTGTTTTCTTCTTTAGGGATCATGGATCAGTGAATATGTGTTGAAATGGTGAGAGAACAGTGCAGTGAACTTGTAGAGAGAAAGAAGTGAGTAGAGAGCCATGATGAAGCAGGAAGAAAGCTAAGAGTGAAGTAAAGGCCAGAGTGAAGGAACATATTGTGAGCACTGTCTATCATTCTGGCTAAGGCTTGAATGTAACAAAAGCAAAAATGGAGAAGTGTGTGTCTTTTGTGACCCCCCACTGACTGCCTAGGCAGTAAAAAATGCTGTCAGCTTATGTTTTATGAGTTCAAATTTTCATTGGAACACAAATGATTGGCTGTGCATGTAGTCTGACAAGGGTCAAGACACAATAAGATGAATGCTGAACTGCTCAGTTTGATTAAACTGTTAGAATTATTGACTGTAAAAATGGACCACTATTTTGATGCTGTCACTTGTTTTGTTTTAAGATAAAAACTGCATGCAAAATTTACAGTGTACATTGCAATTGCTTAAATGCATACATTATATGTTAAAAGTGTTACCTTAAAAGAGCTTTTGTAAGAAGAGAAGAGTTGGGGGATATATGCTGTATTCATTGTTGCTAATTTTTGTTCCAGCTCTGCAACAGTTGAAAACTGGTGCAAGAACTATTGAATATAATAGATTTAAATGCAAAACTGTTTAAAAGTACTTCACAGGATAAAGACGTTTGGAGGATCTCATCCACATGGAACAGGGGGAATCAGACACATGGTGTGCTCACTGCAAGAGAGTGTCCCCAACTATGTTGGAAGTGTTACAACTTTACTGAATGCATGTTGTTTTTCATGTGTGAGTGTGGATGTTAGAAAGTATACATATTAGAATTGTGATATACATTTTCATGACAGGACTGGCATCAAATTAGAAAGTTAGAGAGATTCTTGGAAGAGAGAGAATATCCGTGAGTGAAGGCAAGACAGCGAAGTTGAGGGTTCATGTTCTGTGTGATAAAAATTTATGGGAGAGGGGAGGAAGGATTGTAAGAGGTAGACTGAACATGATAAGATAAAAGGAGAATTGGGGATGATGGACTTTGCAAGATATAAGCCAGTAATGAATATGCAGCAACATCAGAGAAGGCGGAAAATGTCTAAAATGTCTAAAATGGACACAAGAAAATGGGAGTTACAGATGTTGGGGGGTTATAGGGACAAGAAGAGAAATTCAAAGGTATAAGTACAGGGTAATTGGGGAGAAGTGTTTGAAATGAGTGAAGATGGTCTACCATTAAGGGTGCTTGGTATGCAAGCTAAAAAGAAATTGTAATGCAAGAAGGTCCAGGCATGTAGAAGGAATAGGATTAGACAAGCAGAATATATTTTAAAAGCTGAAAGAAAGGGGGTGAGGTGACAGGGGCTTTTAAGGAATCTGTGTAGCTGAAGAAAGATGGCAACACCTCTTTATTCTCCTTGTTAGAATCCTTGCAAACAAAAATAGAACCTCAGCTGACTAACTCTGATGACCAAAATCATAGAGTTGGAAATAGCCTAATACAATAATGAAGTCACCTTTAGTAGAGTGTAAGGAATTACAGTTTTTAAGTTTTTGCTTCATATTATTTCAAAGATATTAAAAAGTAGTTTGGTGGTGTGCCTTGACTTCAGTGATTGCATATCATCGTGAAGCCACTCTAAGAAGGTGCTACAAAGAAATAAATAAAAGTCCCTTGCTAGCATTATACAATCTCCTCTTGCAACATACATCCGTTCCTCATCAGTTACATCACTTAAAGCCTTTTACACTTGAACTTTAAACTCTAGAAACAGTGATAACTAAAATAAATCTCATAGTTCTTTTTCTGTATATGCCTTCAGATTGTATACATGGACAATAATCTGCAAAGCTCTTTAGCATGCTAATTTTAGTATACATTAATTTGCTTAGCTATGTATTAACCTGGTCTCCACTACATTTCAATAGAAGTAGACCATTCATTAATAACCTTAAGAGTTAACATTTACATGTACTGGAAAGCAAAAATAATAATAATAATAAATCTCATCATTTTTTTCTGAGAATAACTTCTAATTTCTCATATCTGTCTTTGTGTCTCTGTTTTTCTATTGTTTGTCTGGATATATATATATATATATATATATATATATATATATATATGTATATATATTCACTTTGGTCTTTAAGTTACTTAAATAGCTGAAGAGCAAAACACTTATTGCCCTGAAATGTCCATAGTAAGATAGGAATAACGAAACTGAATAAAGGCAGTAAAGCATTAAGTGTAGCTATATAATAAGAGCAGGCTTTAACTCTGGACACCATAAACTTACAAGATGCAATGAAGGCGATGTAAAATTAGACATACTGTGATGTGAAAGTACTTTCATTTGCATATATTCTGGATGAAATTAGGGTGATACAGTAGAAGAAATCATAGTGTATATAAGCAAACTACCCAGGAAAACTGAATAAGATGATGATAAGGCATTCCTTTTAAAAGAAGACAGGTAATTGCCTTAGCTGTTGCTATTAATGTTAATATTTTATAAAGCTACTTCTACCTGAACTTAACCTCCCACATAATGAACTATTTTGGACATAATGCCTTTCATTAAGTGTTACTCTGGTCTGCGGGAATCTAGTTATGTTCCCACTCATCTGTCTGATGTATATCATGATTAAAGGAAAGCAGAGAAAATATGATGGCTTCTTTGTCCAGCACTAGCTCATGCTTGCTTATATATATATATATATATATATATATATATATATATATATAGGTGTGTGTGTGTGTGTGCATGTGTGTGTGTGTGTGTGTGTGTGTGTGTGTGTGTGTGTGTGTGTGTGTCTTGTGCACACGTCTATGTGTGCGTCTCTGTGTCTCTGTCAGTGCCTATGGCTACAAAGTATTTTGCATAAAACGATAAAATTGCTAAAGCCTCTTTCAAGCTACCAAGCTTCATTATATGAAAGTTGTGGTTGATACTATGGATTGCATAAAGGTATACATCTCTCCCATGCAAAAAAGTTTACATTATGCTTTTAAGTATTGTTTTTATGAAGTGCTCCTTTTAACTACAGAATCACTGTAATTTTTTCACTACCCACCTAGTATGCAGATAAGAATTACCTGGTCATTTCATACCAGATTAGATCATACCATAGATGTAAAGTATAACTGTAATTTTTTTTTTTGTTTTAAGAAGAGCATCGGTATAAATGATATCTTATTTAGAAGAGTAACTAAAACTAAAACATGAAGATGGAGGCAATAAAGAAGAACAAAAATGTATTGGGCATAATCCTGATGTAGTAGGTGATTTAATGATAAAGAGATGTGGCTGCAAAATCTTAAGAGAATACAAATGAGAAAAATAGCTTTGAGCTCATAAACACCTGCAGTGCATTCCTTCTCATTTGATGTTTAATTGTCAGAAAAAGCACAGGTGCTGTTCATACACCCTCGTAAATTTTGCAAGGCTAACTAAGTCACTGTATGCAGCATGCTAAGGGAAAGCTGTTCTGAAACACTCACTGCTCACTTGTGCAATGATCCGCAGTGGAATAGTCCACGTTCTCACAAGACACAGGCAAATGAGGCAGTTTGTGATTGTGGCCTATGTAAATTAGGTCTATATAATATCATGGACATGACCAATGCTCACAAGATGATAGTGATTCCAAAATGCTTGTGTTACTCGGTTTGTGAGAAGAGTGCACATGGCTGCAAGCCACATTTCATCTGTTCACTTCAACAGGTAATGCTTTTTCCCCGGTCAAACAGAATAGAGCTATACAGTTCAGTACTACACAACTACAAACTACTGAATTGGGTGACTACGCTTAGTTAATCTAACTGCACAGTAGACCGTTCACAGACATTCACTTGAAGAGCTTAATGTAATTCACATTCTAATTATACAGATCTCTGAATTGCATTTTAATCATGCAGTGCAGCTCTGCCAAGCTAAGCAAGTCCTACAACTCAGCTTTAGTGGACATTTATGAATACAACCCTAAGTAAGTTATGAATTATGTCATGAGATAAAACAAACAATAAAAAGCTTTGGTTATGTTTTTATATGAGCAAATTAAAGTACACTAAATCAGTATCTAATCAGCAAGTACCACTGGAAAGAAAAGGGGAAAATGAAATACATACAGATTATCCACAGATTTAACCTTTATTCAGCTAGAATGTGGTGATGGGGATCGAGAGATCCTCCAAGCAATTACAATGAAACCTATAACAATAGCAGTACAGACTACTAAAAAGGTATAAACTGAAAAGTACAGTTTTGTACCTACCATAAATGTAGATGTTCGAAGATCCACATTGCTGCAGTCCTTACATATGGGTAGTCCGCTGTCCTCGGTCGGCCCGAATACCAAAGTATTAGGCTGACGTCGGTCATGGGCGCTCAGATCTGACATCAGAGCGTCAGGGTATAAAAGCGCATGATCGACGTCATATCCTCAGTCTTTTCTTTCCCCAGATGTCAGAAGGCCCTAAAAAGAAAGGCCACAGCCCAAAAACAGGATACCTCCCAAAAACATGCCCAACAACAACCATCACCCAAACCACATAACCATGCCAAACTACAGAGGGGAAGGAGGGAGGGAAAATTGGACTGCAGCAATGTGGATCTTCGAACATCTACATTTATGGTAGGTACAAAACTGTACTATGTTCTTCATCTCACATTGCTGCAGTCCTTACATATGGGTAGAATCCCAAAGCAGAGGTAAAGGGAGGATGGCAAAATCATAAAGCATTAGGGGCTGCTAAAATGCCCTGTAATATTGCAGTGGCAAATCCAGCCCTAGACTTAGAATAAAGAGGAAGGTGGTAATGCTTGGAAAAAGTATGTACTGAACTCCAAGTGGCTGCTTCCAAAATATCTTTGTAGCTACCCCTTAGAAAGGCAGTAGAAGTGGCAGTAGCTCTAGTGGAATGAGGTCTGATTCCAGCCGGAATCTCCTTACCATGATGGGAATAACAGAAAGAAATACAAAACCCAATCCATTTAGAAATAGTTTGTTTTGAAACAGGTTTTCCCTGAGAACCCAAAGCAAAAGAAACAAACAACTGCTGAGACTGCCTGAACCCCTTGGTTCTGCTCAAATAATAACGTAACTGCCTGTGAATATCCAAAGTATGCAAAATCTTCTCCCCTTTATTTTGGGGGTTTGCATAAAAAGTAGGCAAATGAATAGTTTGGTTCAAGGCCACACTAGAAACCACTTTAGGCATAAAGGAAGGATTAGTACGCAAAGATACCCTATCCTTATGAAAAATCAGGAAAGGTTCCACTGCCATAAGGGCCTGTAATTCAGAAACCCTTCTTGCAGAGGTAATGGCCAACAAAAAAGCAGTCTTCCATGATAAATACTTTAACTCGGCAGTAGCTGCAGGCTCAAAAGGTTGTAGAGTAAGCTTTTCCAACACAAAATTGAGATCCCAAGCAGGAGTAGGAGCTCTACGTGGGGGTCTTATGCTCTTTGCCCCTCTAAGAAATTGCTTAAACAAAGGATGGGAAAATAAAGGAGGGTCACAGTCATAGTGAGCAGAAATGGCTGCAGCATGAACCTTTATCGAGGAGAAAGACAAACCCTTGTCCAATAACTCAGTAAGATATTGAAGAGAAACACTTAAATCAGGCTTGGAAACATCAAAGTCCTTCACTTTGCTCCAAAGAAAAAATCTCCTCCATTTATCAGCGTAAACTTTTCTTGTACTAGGCCTTCTGGCCTCCAAAATAACATTCAAAACTTGTTGTGGAAGCTGAGACCCTCCAGGGTCTAAAACAGAATATGCCAGGCTGTGAGATGCAGAGACTGAATCTTGACATTGAGGAAGTGATTGCCCTCCTGAGACAAAAGATGCGGAATCAAAGGCAGAGGCCATGGAGGCTCCCATACCAAACTCCTCGGTAGTGGGTACCAGTGCTGTCGAGGCCAATCTGGCGCTATCAGAATCATGGATGGCTTGTCTATTCTGGCCTTCAGGAGTACCTTGGGAATGAGAGGCAGAGGTGGAAAGGCATAGACATGAAGATTGCTCCAACTGAATGATAGAGCATCCACCTTCCAAGCTGTGGGATGAAACATTTTTGTGCAAAACTTTGGCAACTGGTAATTTAGTGGAGAAGCGAACAGATCTATGTCTGGAGTCCCCATAACACTGTCAACTTTTGAAACACATGAGGATCCAGTTTCCACTCATGAGGATCCACAATTTGTCTGCTCAACACATCCGCTAAGGAGTTCTGTGCTCCTGGTAGAAACCTTGCCTGAAGATTGAGGTGTAAACTGAGAGCAGTCTCCCACAAAATCATCGCTTGCCTGCAAAGAGGGTAAGAATGGGTTCCCCCTTGCTTGTTGATGTACCACATGACAGTAGTGTTGTCTGTTTGAATCAACACCTGTCCTGGGTGAAGTAAATCCTTGGAAGCCATCAATGCAAATTGGACTGCTAACATCTCCTTCAAGTTGATATGCAAATGTTGAAGTCTGACAGGCCACGTGTCTTGCACCCATTTTCCATTGAGGTGTGCTCCCCAAGCCTTGTCCGAGGCATTTGTCGTTAGAATCTGACTCGCCTCTGGTCGGGTCACAGAGAATCCCTTGTTTAGGTGACATTCCTGAGCCCACCACAAAAATTATTTCCGAATGCAAGGTATTATCTGAATGACAGTGTCTAGATCTTGGCAGTGCTGTGTCCATACATTTTTGAGATACCATTGAAGCTTCCTCATATGCAGTTTGGCATTGGGAAGCACCAGAATACAAGATGCCATGAACCCCAAGG
Organism: Protopterus annectens; assembly: GCF_019279795.1. Taxonomy (NCBI): domain Eukaryota; kingdom Metazoa; phylum Chordata; order Ceratodontiformes; family Protopteridae; genus Protopterus; species Protopterus annectens. The sequence goes on along the minus strand of NC_056728.1, from coordinate 1,922,770,468 downwards.
CTTGAAGGACTGTCCTTGCAGTCAGCCTGGACTGTAGAGACATTTGATGGAAATAAAGAGAAAGGCTTCTTTGTTTGTCCGGGGTCAAAAAGGCCATCTGGGAAGCTGTATTCAGTCTCACACCCAGAAAGCACATGTCCTGAGAGGGTACTAGACTGGACTTTGTTTCGTTCACAGAATACCCTAGGCATCTTAACACTTCCATCACATACTGTAGATGATGCAGAAGTTCGTCTTTGTGTTGTGCAATAATCAGGCAATCGTCCAAATAAGGATAAATCTGTATTCCTCTTAACCTGAAAAAGGCTATCACTGGAGCCAGAACCTTTGTGAACACTCTGGGCGCAGTAGATAAGCCAAAGGGCAATGCAGAGAACTGATAATGTAAATTTCCAGCCCGAAAACGCAGGTACCTCCTGCAACTGGGCTTGATAGGAACATGAAGATAAGCCTCTTTGAGATCCAGAGTTACCATCCAGTGATCTTTTCCCAACAGAGGTAAAAGCTGTTGTAACGTTAGCATTTTGAACTTTGGAATGTCCAGATAAGTGTTGAGGATAGATAAATCCAAAATTGGTCTCCACGTGTTCCCTTTCTTTGGTACTAGAAACAGGCGAGAATAAAATCCTAGTCCCACTTCTGACAGAGGAACTGGCTGTATAGCTCCTATTTGAAGAAGTAAAGAAATCTGCTTGTGAGCCTCTATCCTTTGCTGAGGAGGAACGTCTGGCATGCCTTTGAAAGGAGGCAATGTATGGAAATAGAACTTGTAGCCTCGGTTTATAATGTCCAATACCCATTTGTCCTGGGTGACTAAAAGCCAGTTTTGCTTGAAGAGTGCTAACTTTCCTCCCAAAGGAGCTGCCAGGGAAGAAGAATCTGGCAGCTGAAAATGCAGGTCATTGGGCCTGTTTACGAAAGGACTGGCCCCTGCCCTCACCTGCAGATTGTGCAGGTGAACTCCAAGTTCTAGGCCTGAATGTACTGTGAGCTCTGCCCCTGCCACGTCTAGATCTACCCCTAGACTGAGAATCAGAAGAAGGGTAGGTCCACCCCTTAGTAGGCCAATTTCTACTAAACTTTGGAGGTTGCACCTGCAAAAATCTTTAACAGTCTGCATGGACTTAGCCTTGTCTTCCATTTTCTTCAAAACCGACTCCACAGGGGACCAAACAAAACTTCAGACTGTAAAGGGCATCCAGAATTCTAGTCTTAACATGCTCGGACAAATTCTGATCCTTAAGCCAGGCGTGCCTCGAAGAACTGAACCAGTGGCAGCCACCCTAGAAGAGGCCTGTACAGCATCAAAACCACACTGCAAAGAATGCTTACCCACCTGTTCAGAGACATGTACTAAATCCTGCAATTCTTTACACTCTATGCCCTCTGCCAAAGCATCCACTTTAGATTTTAGCTGAGAAAGGAGGAAATTCTGATATTTCAACATATGAAACTGGCAATTTAAAGCCCTCATTGCTAAAGTAGAAGAGGTATACACCTTCTTACCCCATCTATCCAAAGCTCTAGCTTCCTTATCTAGCGGAACCGGATTCTTTACAACAGAAGCTCTAACACCCTTAGGCCCCTGACTAATAGTTTCTGGGTCCACCCTAGGACTCTTATACAGATATTTATGAGCCTCCGGCACCCTGTAATACCTGTCCGGTTTAACTGGCGCAGGAGGCAAAGAATCTGGATTAAGGGAAGCCTCCGAGAAAACATCTTGAACAACATCCAAAACAGGAGGTATAGCCAAGGGTCTATGCTGTGGTAAAAACAAGAATTCCCTAAGCCTCTTCCGTGAATCAGAGAAATCCTGTCCTTCCCACTTAAAATGCTCCCTCATGGAATGCAGAGTTTCTGAAAATGAAAAATCCTCTGGAGGAGAAGCAGAAGGAGTGGAATCCTCTGCATCAGAATCCGAATAAGGGGAAAATCTTGAATATCTTCAGCAGAAGAGTCTGAGTCATCTGAGGCCTGATCCAAACTTTCCAACTCTGGCTCCACCCTGGGCCTCTTATCAGGAGGGGGCATAGAACCTCTAATGAAAGTAATCAAATCTTCTGCCATTTTAAGCATGTGCTTTTTAGGCACAGACCCTGAAGTACCTGGAGGGACACCAGAGGAAGGCAAAACAGGCCTGCCCTTAGAAGAAGCCTTAGAAATAGTAGCAGAAGGCCTAACCACCTTAGGCATAGAAGGGAGAACAGTAACCTGAGAGGCCCCTTCAGCTTGACCTGACTCCTGTGAGGCCACATCCTGCAAAATCAAAGTTTCCCCTGAGACTCAACAGAAACTTCAGCGGATCCACCTGCTCCACTGTAGTTTCTGCAGGACCGGCGTCCGAAGCGGACGAATCAACCTGTCTAGGTTTCAAGGATTTGTCTTTGCGCTTCTTCGGAAGCGGCGCGGAGGATCCGGCGGCATATTATAATTACACCGCTTACCAAAGACTAACCTAGCACAATCTAACCTTCTTTTTATAGTGCGCTTACTAAACCTAGCACAAAACCGACACCCGAGTACGTGGTGGTCCGGGCGCAAACAAGGAATGCAAAGAGAGTGATAATCCCTATGCGGTATCTGTTTCCCACAAGAAATACAATTATTCACTTTTTCTGACATCCGGAATTAACTGAGGCAAGAAAAACAAAAATATTCCCAACGGGTACTTAGCCCAACTTGGTTTCGGTCTGAAACTCAGAATACGAAAATTTCAGAACGCCGAACGGCACTTGCAACGCTGCTTCTGCATCGGACCATGCGGCAAAAAAGACTGAGGATATGACGTCGATCATGCGCTTTTATACCCTGACACTCTGATGTCAGATCTGAGCGCCCATGACCGACGTCAGCCTAATACTTTGGTATTCGGGCCGACCGAGGACAGCGGACTACCCATATGTAAGGACTGCAGCAATGTGAGATGAAGAACATCAGTAATACAGACTACTAAAAATGATAAACCCAAACAGTAATACAGACTACTAAAAATGATAAACCCAAACAGTAATACAGACTACTAAAAAAGGATAAACCCAAACAGTAATATAGACTACTGAAAAGGGATAAACCCAAACAGTAATACAGACTACTAAAAAGGGATAAACCAAGGATTTCCACTAACAGATGCAAAAATGCAGACAAACCAGACATAGCTAATTTAAATGAGAGAAGGTTCATAGGTTCTTAAGTGAATAGTAGGCAACCAGTTTTCAGACCATTACAAGCATAGCCAATAACCCAAAATCAAAAATTTCCTCCAGCTTCAAGGAGGGTAGTGCAAAATAGACCAGAGGAGAATATGAGGCAGCCCAACAAGTTATCTAGATTTAAATTAAAGGTGTCAGTGGTGTTACTCTGCTTGTCCAAGGGTAAAAAGGATCAAATTCCAAATTGGAAAAACTCCCTCCTTAGCCTCAATAAGCAAATTAGATCACAAATGAAAACCTGAAAAGCCAACTATGAATTAAAACTAGCCTCTGAAAGAAAGGGAAACCACAAAGCCTTCTTCAGTTATGTCAGGAACCTCCATGGCAAAGCCCAGGTTTCTTCCGAATTAGTACATAACAGTATCACTTACACTGATCCTATTAACTTAGCCAACCTTCTAGCAGATAGGTTTGACGCAAACTTCACCCCAAATCCCCCCTCAAAGGCCCATTCGACATCCCCAATACTTGTCCTGCACCTCACATCTCTGTAGATCAAGAGTTAAAGGCCCTATCCAAGACAAAGAACACAGCTTCCATGGGATCTTATAGTATCCCAGGCTGTATTCTGCACCATCTCCAGCAAAAACTGGCTTGACTATTGAGTCCCCCATTCAACCAAAGCCTAAGTAGAGGCTTCATTCCAGCAGAGTGGAGAACTGCCATTGTCATCCCCTTACACAAAGGTGGTGCTACTACTGACCCTGGAAACTATCACCACATTAGCTTGACAAGTCAAATCTGTAAAGCCATGGAGCATATTATTATGGATCTCATAAACAAGGACATAGGCAGTCTCCAAGCACTTGACCCCACCCAGTTCGGATACATCAAGGACAGATCTTGCCTGTTGAATCTGGTTGACTTCTTTGAGACTGTCACCAAGGCCCTGGATGAGGGAAAGTCAGTACATACAACTTACCTTAACTTGGCCAAGGCCTTTGATACAATCCCTCACTCAGGCATAATCGAAAAGCTAACACAACTTGGCATAAATCCCAATCTCATCAGGTAGGTGGCCAACTCGCTCACCGACAGGACCCTCAAGGTCAAAATAGGCACCTCCACCTCCAATAGCAGGGCCATCACTAGTGGAGTTCCCCAGGGATCTGTTCTGGGACCCCTACTGTTTGGCGTCTACTTCTCAGAGGTCCAGACAAAGACAAAAGACCTGTGGATGACTGTGCTTGTGGACGACTGTAAGTTGAGTGCTGTCATTGACTCCCCAAATGATGTTAACATACTGCAAAAGGGTCTCACAGAAACTAATGACTGGTGCCAAAGTTATGGCCTCATGCTAAATGCAAAAAAGATGTATCATCATACCAGTGCATTGCAGAGATGATAATGAACATCGACTAGTGTTATGCTTGCCAGGAGCAAAAATAGAAAATGTAAAACAAGCCTTAGAATGCCTTAATGTAAGGCAGTATTGATCTGTTTTTATTCATGTTGGTACAAATGATGTCACCAACAAAGATTCTGTGACTGTTAGTCGGGAACTGACAGCCCTCCTAGATAGTATAATTTGTACTGGTATTGAGACATATTTTTCACAAATCACCTACAGAAGGATTGTCAGGTCACAGTGAATGAAAAGATTTTTTGGATAAACACCTACATTGGAAAATGTCCTGTTTTTTTTTTTTTTTTTTTTTTTTTCAATAATATTTTTATTGTTTTTCATTTTCATATCACATTTCACAAGAGTAAACACAGGTATTATGCAGTTGGTACAAACATCAATAAACTTACATCATATTTACACTATTTACATGAATGCTTTCAAACATTAGTGATATGACAAAAGATAAAACCTTATTTTTCATTTGTATTACCCTTCCTATCAAATACTACTACACCTTATTGTGGGTCATATTTGTGTATATTATCAATGCAATCCCTATTCAATGATTCATGCAAGTATAATGTTGAAAATTTGTTCCCAAAGTTTCAAACTATTATGTTTTTGGTTATGTTTATTTAATATGTATTTGTGAGCTAATATATGTTTTATCGCTAAAGTCCTAAAGTTCTTCCATGATAGTATAGATGGTGTTAACCAGTTGGTTGCTATGTAAAGTTGTATTAATAAGAAAATATTTATGAGAATGGATTTCTGTTTTTTTGACAAATTATTTGGTGAGATATGCAAAATCGTAAATTCCCAATTGAGTGTTGACATTTGATAACCCATTTTTTGAAGTTGTAATTTCAGTGAGTTCCAAAGTTTGAAAACACATTTACAACTCCAGAACATGTGCAGAAGGTCAACTGTTTCATCTTTACAAAGTGGACACATTTGGGAGTTTTTAGGGTTAAATTTATGCAATCTAAGATGTGTGTAATAAGCATTATTATATATCATGAGTTGGGTAAATGCTAGTTTTTGAAGTGATGTGGATTTTATAGTTAAATTAATTGCTTGCACTATTCTATGGTTCTCTATCGATGGTAATTTATCTCTCCAGTACTTAGACATGAGTATATCATCTTGAAATTTCAGCTCTTTTATTAATTTGTATGAGCATGATATAAATTTCTTATTTTGTATAAGAGTTTGCCATAGTAGGTTACATTTCCTTAGATCTTCTTTCTTTACCTTAATATCATGCAGATAACCTATACATAATTCTTTAATCTGTCTTAGTATCGACAGATAAGCCTTTGGAAGGCCCATTTGAGTTCTTATTTCGTGAGTTGTACAATTTAAATATGGGTATAAATCTTGCAGTGTGATATGAGTTGTAAGTGGAAATTTTTTCAAATCTATTAGCTGATTATTAATTTTCAAGTTAGGGTTTTTGTGAATGGGCTGTAGAGTCATCATATGTTGGAAAAGATCCATTGCTTTGAATAGGTTCTGTGTTAGTATGACATAGTTTTTGAGGGGTTCCATTATATTATGTGTTTTAATATTTTCACTATTTAAGAAATTTAACGCTTTAGGATTTATATTCAAACTTTGAATATATTTAAGACCTAATTTTACCCAATATGGAGACCAAATATTTTCTTGTGAATTGTAATTTGCAATTCTTAGCATTCTATTTGCATTTATAATCAAGTAATAATATTTAAAATTTGGAAGGTCTAGTCCACCTTTACTTTTTGGTGTCATCAATTTGTCATATGAAATTCTACACTTTTTCGGTTCACAAATGAATCTAGCGAGTTCAGTGTGAATTTGCTTATTATAAGAGGATCCAAATTAAAGAGGTACAGCAATTGGAGGCTAAAAGTAAATCATTAGAACAGGATCTAATTAAAAACTATAACACTCAAACGGAAAAGGAACTATTGAAATGTCAGAAAGACCTCTTTATGATTCACAACAATAATCTATCATTTCAAGAAACTAAAATTCTTGCAAACTATGCTAACCATATACAAACACCATCACGGGCTCTAGCAAGAATCATTAATCAGTCTAAAACACCCTCTCAAATTACTGAAACACTTTACAAGAACAAAAGTTATACAAAAACTGAGCATATTATCAACATTTTTGAAACCATATACTCACAATTATATGGAGAACAAGAACACTTAAACATAAGCGAAAAAGGTAGGGACTTTCTTCAAAAACTTAATTTTCTGAGAATTAATGAGGAACAGCAAAGAGAATTAATAGAACCAATAACCACTGACGAAATAGTAACTACAATTAAAAAATTAAAACCACATAAATCTCCAGGCCTTGATGGTCTCACAGCGGAGTTTTATAAAACATTTCACCGTGCTGTTGCACAAATTTTAGTTCATACACTAAACTATATTATGAACAATAAAATTAATGACATTCACTTTACTGCATCCAAAACAATATTCATACTAAAGAAAAAAATGATCCACAGAATCCGGACAACTACAGACCCATATCATTACTTAATTTAGATACCAAAATCTTAACATCTATTCTGGCCAACAGATTGAAAAGAATTACAGATATAATCATTTCAAGTGAACAATCTGGTTTCTTAACATCTAGACAAACAGTGATAATACACTAACATTACACACACTAATTTCCTATGCTAATCAATATAACCTAAACATATATGCACTGATTATAGATGCTCAGAATGCCTTTGATAGAGTTAACATAATTTTTAACACAACAATATCCCTGTCAGCCTTTGCTGATGATCTTAATATATATATATTGTACAACACCAGTCTCAGACACTGAGAAAATGTCCTGTTTTAAAAAATGGGAATGTGTAGAGCATCCAAGCCTTCTTTTGGGCACACGTGTTCAGACAGGATGGCATGCATTTGTCTAGATCAGGGAAGAGAATTTTTGCACCAGATATTTTGCAATATTTGACAAACACTAGCCAGGATTTTTGCCAGGTCAAAAATGTAACAGTTCACAGATAGCAACATTTGATGCATTTCTGATGGTTGTTAATGGTAGGAGCATTAATAATAATTTGTTTTATTAGAAAATGTCCTACATTCCCACTAGATTGATGTTGTTATTGTTTGTGAAACATGGTTAAAGAACAATGACTGGAAACCAATTCAGACAGGGTATAAATGTTTTTACTGTAACAGACATTCTAACAAAAAATCAGGTGGGGTGTTATGATAGGGATTAAAGATAGCTATGAGACCTGTGATTATTACATGTTCAGTGATAACACCAATACTATAGACTGTGTAACTGTGACAATAAGGACAACCCTGGAACATATAACAATTGTTGGAGTGTATAGACCACCAAAGTCAAGTGGAGATGACCTAGAGGAATTCATACATTTCTTATAATATATCTATCTATATATATATATATATATATATATATATATATATATATATATATATATTTCTATATAATAATATTAGCTGGGGACTTAAAGTTACCAGAAACAAACTGGAATAATTTTTATTCAGCAACATTAGTAAAGAAATTATTCACAGATTATATTCAGGAACAACAAATTCTTCAGATTGTAAAAAATCCTACCAGGGGCTGGAATATACTAGATATTGTTTGTGTTCCTAAAGGAATAACTGTAACTTCAAGTCAAGTTTTACCACCATTGATGTGCAGTGATCATGGGGTTATTAAGGTTAATTTGTTGCTAGATAATTCTGCCGAACTGAAATCTAAGCCAATGCACAGAAGGTTAATTACAGATTATAGGGAAGCAAAACAATTGCTATATAAAACTAACTGGAGTGAAGTGTTCAGTGTAAAAACTGCAGATGTAATATGGAAAGCTTTGAAAGAGAAACTGAGTGCAAAAAGTAAAAAAAAATGTTTAACATCAGGATCTAGGCAAGTAACATCAGGGGGTATATTTCCATAAGAACAAGATACCTGATTAAGGTGAGAGACAAAAAATATAAGAAATGGAAGAGTGGTCGAACTACAACTTTGAAAACTGAAATAAACAAGCTGGACAAACAGATTAAGCATAGTGTTAGACAAGATCAGGAAAAATTTGAAGAAAATTTATATAAAGATATTGAGCATAACAGGAAACCTTTTTATAGATACATAAGATGTGGAAGGACTAAAGATACACACATTGATAAACTGTGTGTAAATTCTAAAATTAATTCTCAGACACAACAGATTATAGATATATTTACAAAATCTTATGCAGGTTTGGCTCCACAGAAGGGGTGGTAAGTTGTTCTAGTGACACCCAGGTAACCCCAGATACTGGAATCAAATTAGATTATATTGAAAAAGAACTGTGCAAACTGGATCCAAACAAAGTGCAGGGAGGAGACAGAATAAGTAACAATGACCCAAGAACACTTCAGCAAGAACTTACACTACCATTATATTTATTATTCACTAGGTCATATAAATATGGGGAGATTCCTCAAGATTGGAGACATGCGCTTATTAAACCTGTCTTTAAGGGAAAGGGGAGTAGGACAAACCCAGAATCATGTAGACCCTTAAGTCTACTTTCATGTTGTGGAAAAATAATGGAGAAGATAATACTGGATAAGTTATTGTCAGAACTGGATAGGTTGGGACTTGAAACCATATATCAGCATGCATATGCTGAAAACAGATCTATTACCACCTCTAACACGATGTTCTATAACAATATAATAACAGCTATGAATGAAAAATTGTGCTGTGATTTATATAGATTTAACTTCAGCATTTGACAGAGTCATACACAAAACACTGATCAATAAATTAGTACAACTAGGTATTGATGTACTGTTGATAAGATGGATAGCTGCATGGCTTACAAATAGGACATGGCAAGTATCGCACACCAACTGGACAGGTGAAATCCTTGGTTACAGTCAAGGTGCCCCACAAGGCTCTGTCCTAGGCCCTTACTTGTTTAGATTGTATCTTTCAGACATTACTTTTTCATCTGAGGTGTTCTACAGTCTATATGCTGATGACCTGAAATTGGGTAAACTGATTACAGGTGTTACAGATAAGGCATTTCTGCAAAATAATTTGAATAAATTGACCATTTGGGCACAGGAGAATAATATGTTGATAAATATATAAAAAACTAAGGATATGAGATTTGGGAGACATAAACTGAAAGGTGAATATTTAATACAGCACACAGTGACTGAAAGTGTAGACTCATTTAAGGACCTGGGTATATGGGTAGATTCAGCTATGAGTTTTTCTGATCATATCAACCAATTGGCTAATAGGTTCATAAGTTCATATTTGTGTACTAGGCTAATGGCCCTGGAGCCTTTACAAGCCTAGCCTATAGGATTACCCTGGCATTGTGCCACCCAACCTTAGTTCCTAGTGCCTCTGTCAAGTAGAGCCACTGGAGTGATCCCGGGGTGAATTTTCCCATCCACTCATCAAGATTTCTCTTGAAGAGGGCCAGTGAGATGCTCTGCTTGACACGTATGGGAAGTCTATTCCATAGCATGGGCAGTCTCTGGGTTATGAACCTGTCTCTCCAGCATGTTCTGTTGATTGTGGTAATGAGGTTGAGGTCTCTGGAGCGTGCGGTGTGGAGGGATTGGGATTTCTTTAGATGTAGCATTTCTAACAGAGCTGTTCAGACATAGCTTTGTAAGTCAACCAGAGACTGCCTCTAAGTAAGAGATATGAGAGAGAGAATAGTTGGACTTTTTTGAGTCTGTCCATATAGGACAAGTGTTTAAGGCCTAGGATCCTCTTTGTGAGGTACTTTTGTGGCCTCTCCAGTTGTTGCAGGTGTCTAGTGAGGTACATGCCAAATGGGGCATTGTACTCGATGACTGGCCTAATGACAGAAGAGTAGAGGGAGACAATGATCTCTTTCTTCCTGGATGCAAAACCCTTAGTAATGAGATGTGCCACATAGAAGGACTTTCCGACCACAGTGGCAACGTGGTCATCAAAAGACAGGTTGCTGTCAACCTGTGTTCCCAGATCTCTTATAATGCCTTCTGTGTTCAGTGGACTACCATCAATGTGGTAATTAAAGGGAACCGGGTTTTTCCCATAGGGGATGAAGACACATTTTTTGGCATTGAGCTTAAGGCCATGGTTCTGACACCAGTCGTTGGTCTCATTGAGGCCTTTCTGTAGGATATCAACATCACTTGGGGAGTTAATAATAGCGCCCAACTTGCAATCCTCTGTGAACTTTGTCAGCCAGAGTCCCTTCATGTTGGGCTGGACTTCAGAAAAGTAGATACAAAACAGAAGAGGACCCAGGACCGAACCCTGTGGGACTCCACTCATGACTGGTCGGCCGTCTGACTTAAAGTCAGCTATTTTCACACTGTGGCTTGTATCTGTGAGTCAGTTTGCAACCCACCTAGTGATATAGGGGTTGATGCCTAGCTTAGTAAGTTTTTCTATGATTCCTGAGTGGGGAATGATATCAAAGGCCTTGGCCAGATCAAGGTAGGATGTATGAATCACCTTACCTTCATCCACAGCTCTGGTGACTGACTCAAAAGAAGTCGATCAAGTTCATAGGTTCATAGGTAGGTACTAGGCTATCAGCCCTAGGGCCTATACAAGCCCAGCCAAAAAGGAACCCTGGCCTTTGCCCCTCAAGAAAATTATTTTCCTGTGCCACTATCCAGCAGAGCCACATAAGTGATCCCCGGGGTGAATTTCCTATTTCCCATCCAATCATCAAGATTTTTCTTGAAGAGTGCTAATGAGGAGTTTTTTTTTTTATATAGATGGGTAGTTTATTCCAGAGTATGGGAAGTCTCTGGGACAGGAATATATCCCTCCAGCATGTTCTGTTTATTGTGGTGGCAGCGTTTAGGTGCCTAGAGCATGTAGCTCGGAGAGAATGGGATTTCTTTAAGTGGAGCATGTCTAACTGCTCTGGGTTTGACATAGCTTTGTATGTTAGGCAGAGATCACCTCTGAGTAGGCGATATGTGATGGAGTAAAGTTGGAGTTTTTTGAGACGGTCTGTGTAGGGCATCTGTTTGAGGGCAGTAATCCTCTTTGTGAGGTATTTCTGCGGCCTTTCCAGTTGTTGTAGATGTCTTGTGAGGTACATACCAAAAGGGGTGTTGTACTCTATAATGGGTCTAATGAGTGATGAGTAGAGGGGAACAATGACCTCTTTTTTTCCTGGATGAGAAACCTTTTGTGATTAGGTGTGCCTCATGGAAGGATTTCCTGACTACTGTGGCGATGTGATTATCAAAGGAGAGACTACTGTCCACCTGTGTCCCAAGGTCTCTTATCACACTTTTGGTGTTAAGTATACTACCGCCTATGTTGTAGTACATGGGTACAGAGTTTTTACCAAAGGGGATGACAACGTACTTTTTGTCACTGAGCTTGAGGCCATGGCTTTGACACCAGGCATAAATCCCAATCTCATCAGGTAGGCATCTGTCTCAGTGAGGCCCTTTTGTAGGATGTCCACATCGTTAGGAGTTTTGATTATGGCTCCTGGTTTGCAGTCATCTGTGATCATTGTTAGCCAAAGACCTTCTGTGTTAGCCTGTACTTCAGAGAAGTAGATACTAAACATGAGAGGACCCAGGGCTGAACACTGTGGTACTCCACTTGTCACTGGTCTGAAGTCGGATTTGGAGTCTGTACTGTCACAGTGTGGGTTCTGTCAGTGAGCCAGTTGGCAACCCATCTTGTGACATAGGGATTTATACCTAGTTTAGTGAGTTTTTCTATAATTCCAGAGTGGGGGATGTGTCAAAAGCCTTGGCAAGATCTAGATAGGCTGTGTGAACCACCTTACCCTCGTCTACGGCTTTGGTGACTGCTTCAAAGTAGTCTATCAGGTTTAGAAGACATGATCTGCCTTTTACAAACCCGAACTGGGTGGGGTCCAGAGTTTGGAGATTACCAATGTCTTTATTTATAAGTTCCATGATGACACATTCCATGGCCTTGTAGACCAGGCTCATCAGGCTAATGGGGCAGTAGTTCCCAGGGTCTGTAGTGGCTGCCCACTTGCGGAGTAGGATAACCGTCACTGTGCACCATTCAGCAGGCACAAAGCCTGAGGTGAGGCTATGATTGAACATGATACTTAGGTGGGGTGCCAGTTTGTTCTGTAGTTCATGTAGAATGCAGTCTGGGATGTTGTCTGGTCCCATGGATGCTGTGTTCTTGGCTTTGGAGAGTGTGTTTTTTACCTCTGCAGCCATGATTGCAGGTACTTTGCATTCTTCCGGTATAGAGATGGGCCAGGATGTTGGCAATATCAGTTAGGTCTGTGTGTTTAGTGCCATTGTGCTGTAACTCAGAGCAGATCTGAGTGTTGCCACTGAGATTCTTGACATAGCTATAGAATGCTTTGTGGTTGTCTTTAGAATCAGTGGCGATCTTGTTTTCATAATTAGCTTTGGAATATTTTATCAGGGATCGCAGCTTCTTACTGAGGCTGACCAGGGAGCTCCTCCACTCATGGGGTTTTACTCTCTTTTGCAACAGTTTCTTTCTTCTGTTGTACAGTTTGTTTATGGCAGGGGACCACCAGATTGGCTTCCTTTTTTTGGAGGATAGCATCTTGGCTCTGTTTGGGATAGCATGATCCATGCACTCGTGTAAGTGCTTATAAACTGAAATTGTGTAGGATTCAGTAGTCGTAACTGTGTTGTCCATCTGCATGGGTGTCATGAAGTTCAACACTTCTGTCTTAAGAAGCATGAAGTTGGCTTTGGAGACATTTTTTACTTTAGTTTCCTTAATGGGGGGTGGGGGCAGGATGTGGATATCTAGGGTGATTAGCTTATGGTTGGATCGGACCAATGAGGCGTTGACTTCAGGTGTGGAACACCGGTCACTCATGTTGGTAATGACTAGATCTAGGATATTGTTACCCCTGGTGGGGGTGTGGATAAGTTGATCCAGGGCATTGGAGTTTATGAATTCCAGAAAGCGTTGAGCGAAGGAGTTGGTGCATGAGTAGTTTTCCCAGTTAATAGTGGGGTAGTTGTAATCGCCCATTATTAGGGTGTTTGGTTAAACCCTAATATTTTCCACTACATCATGAAAAGAGGAGTGGGAATCCTGGGGCATGGTGGGGAATCTGTAGCAAGCTACAATTTGGATTGCAGTTTTGCCCAGAGTTAGTTGCACTTGGATAACCTCAGATGCATTATGCTGAGCAACTAGCCTGGAGGTGTGGATATCCCTAATGAATATGGACACACCTCTGCTGTTAGTGTACTGGTCCAGGTTACATGGCTGAAAAGTATGGTATGACTTATAACCTGGTAGTGCAGGGGTGCTCTCTGGTGCCTTGAACCAGGTCTCAGTCACTGCACAGATATTGATGTTCTCCATTTTAAGGAGTGCCTCGAGTGAGTACATTTTGAGATTTAGACTTCCAGCATTGAGTAGCATAACCCTCAGTTTCTGCTTGCCTGTTCCTGTTACGGTGGTGAATTTGTCATTTGAACCTTGCCTAAAAAGACACTATAGGGATGGCACAAACCTTAGCCAGTATCCGGAATCCCAGGGGTGACAGGTGCAGACCATCTCTGGCAAAGCATCGTGGTCTGTCGACCATGTCATCCCAGGCAGACAGATACTGGATCCCTTTAGAATAAAACCAGAAGCTTAGCCAGTTGTTGAAATCAATCATTTAGTCCTTGCACTGCAGTATAATTCTGGGTGATGGCAGAATGCTACTCAGAGCTAGGATCATACCTGCCTGGCTACAAGATCGGAGAGCTCTTCAATGTCTCTTTTCATGTAGTCCAGGGAGGTACATCTCAGGTCATTCACACCAACATGGACAATGACAGAATCATATTTGTACTTGTTGTGGAGTGACCTGAGTGTGTGGGTTATGTGGCGGATCCTGGCACCCGACAAGCAGCTGACACTAACCATCTCCTTGTTTAGCCTGGTGAGTGGGACATCAGTGTGCCTGACTATAGAGTCACCTATGACTAGTGTGTTGGGTACGTTGTTTTGCCTTATTGGCTGTGGTTGAGTGGCACACTGAGTCTTTGGGCTATGTTTCATTTGGGTTGTGTTGGGAGATGGAGGTTGCTTGCATTTCTGCTTTGGAGGTCTCTGTTGCTTGAGTAGATTATTATTGAGAGCCTCTGCGAATGTTTTTGTGTATCTATGTGTTGATTTTGGTGGAGTAGATTTAGTGAGACTATGTGATGAGTGTGGTGTGGTGCAAGTGTTTAGCTTCTCCTCTTGACTGTCAAGTTCAGTCTTGGTTGGAGAGAGCTTTACCTCCAGTTTGGCAAGATAAGTGCATCTCTCACAGGTTGTAGTGCTGGGCAGTGGCGGCTGGTGACTTCAAATTAAAGGAGGGCTGCAGGAGACAGCTGAATGGGTGGGGCCAATGGGAAGGGGGTGGCCAATTAGAAAGGGGTGGGGTTATGCTCAAAACTACAACAACTGGAACTTTAATTAAATACGCTGCCCTGGGTGTCAAACAGTCATTACGAGAGTCCAATCAAGACAAAATGAAGTATAGAAGAAAAAAATATTTCAATGCATTGCCTACATGACAACTTACTTAATATCCAGATGGAAACAGGTTGTGAGGCATGAAAAAAATAAATTACTTTTTAAATACATTACTGGAATGCCAGTCAAAATCAAGTATAAAAAAACAAGCAGCACTCAACTCAAACCACTACTCCTTGCACTGCAGTTCTAATTATAATGTATATTCAGCTTTATAAAATGACCAAGTAACATGCTGAAAGTATACCCCCACTTGTAAAAATGTTTCTTATCCAAAAAAGACCTGCTGCCTGACATAACTATCCACTTGTTTCATGGGGAAGACATGATCAAAGTAAAAAATGAACAGCAAACAAGAAACAAGCTCAAGATAAATTGCTTAAAGGATTCCTGCACTAGTTATGGACCACACATGATAGATTAACATTCTGTTTAGTTTATGGGTAAAGCCTGCAAAGATGACTGCAAGTCTCCAATAAATGTAATGAGCTTCTGAAAATACTGTAATCCTGTCCTTTTATTACAAATACTGTCATATGCATTTCAGTACCCAAGGCTTATACATTATCTAGTTATGTAAATATTCTCTGCATGGCAACAACAAAAAGGCTTTCAATGCTGGTAATTCTTTAACAGTATGCTTATTAAAGCTTACTTGCATCTTACAATCTCCGACAAGCTTACCTGATGGTTATTAAATCATTGCTACTTAGAGCAACAGGGCACTGTGACAGCATGCACTGGGCACTGTGACAGCATGCATTTCCTAAACAATAAGAAGCATAAATGAACAGTATAAAAATATGACAGAAAACCAGAACATTCTGCAAAATCAAGGACAGATGAAAAGCCACGGTCGTACTTGTGGTCTTCCTTGGATGGGGGAATACTCTGCACACATACACTGCATAACTGCTCCTTGCCTTCCTTGGACACATCCAGAGCTACTACAATGGGGAGTGGGGTGCAACAAGTATGTCACAATTTGAAATGTCTCTGGCTGACAGTGATGGCTCTGACACTCATACCTCTCAATTTCAGAGCAAGAAATCTGGACAAAGCCATACATAGAACTAGAAGTGGGACATAGGCCCAAAAATAAGGACAATTTTTAAATATTGCTCTTATTAACTTAGATAATAGAACAATAGTAGGTCTTGCATTAGTAAAAATTTTCTGAAGGGTATGAAATCTGAAACTCAAATGTCTGCCATTATTTTCTAACTTCAATCTTTAATGACTTGTCACTAATTTGCCAGAAACCCACAATTTTATGAAAACAGACCAAAAATGCGATGCAAAAATATAAAGTTGCCACACAATACAACTGGGAACTTGTCAAAAAAGGACACCTTTTTAATATTAACACTGTTAACTTGAGCAGCTAACAAAATAAGAGTGTCTACATGCATTTCTGAAATAAAAGTAATCTATAACTCTGATCATTACAGTTATATATAATTGTAAACACTCCACGTTTTCTTCAAAAATTGCCATTTTGAGGAGGGATTATTAGGGGAGAGCAACATTTTGAGCCAAAATTGGGGACAATTGAGAGGTTTGGATATTCCTAATTCTACAAAGCGATTTGCACGTACCTCTCAACCTCTTAATGCAGGAAATCTGGACAAGGCCAAATATATTGGGGGAACATACAAACACTACTAAAAATTGCTCTTGTATAAACTTAAGACAGTTGATAGAATAACAGGTCTTGCATTAGCATGCATTTTTCTGAAGGTTATGACGTCTGAAACTCAATGCCTGTCATTTAGTGACTTCATTCCTAAATAATTTGCTAGAAAACCACACATTTTATGAGGAACAAACCAAAAATAAGAAGTAAATATCTATTCATTTTGCAAAAATATGGACAACTGAGAGGTATAGTTCAAACGGGGCTGTCTGAGTTTGCTACCCCCCCTCACAAAATCATGGTCGATTGGAGCCTCCCCCCTGCAGCCTTTCCAATGTCCCATTCCTTGGTTATTTTGCCCCATTTACCATAAACACTGTAATGTGCATACTGCTTTACTTCTGCGATGATTTAGATTTCATTTGAAAGTTTTATTTTGCATTTTACAGCACAAACCGTAATAGATATCTGTTAAACAAAGCAATGCAGTCTCACAATGAAAATAGACTTAGCATTAAAACTTCTCTGCCCTTGAAACTCACATGCATTGAAATAGCATTGAAACCCACATTCAAAGAAAATACATTTTGCCAGTGGCAGATAAAGATTAACTCTGGGCTGTTTTCAAAATCATAGGCCCCTTGAACATGAAACATATACATGCTCTTTGATACACCTTCCTGACTGTATTACATTATATTCCTTGTACAACACAGTACAGTTGTTAGAGGGCATTTTAAATTTATTGTTTTGAACATTTTTCCAGTAAACAATGAAACAAAATGCATGCACCAATGACAAAACTGCCCAATTCATAACATTTCTATCAAAGAATGTCTACTCAACCTTCTATAGTCCACCAGTATCAGTAAATATGCACAATCTCTGAAGTATTAAAATCCACATTAAAGAAATCTGTAACTAATAAAGAGGTTGCTGCTAGCAAACAACTTTATATGTCATTGTTTCATCTACAAATAAAGTGCCTGTTGCCCTTGAAGAATAAATTGCCTATGTTGCATGCATTAAAAAAATGATAAGCTAGTAATACCGCAATAGGGAATGGATAGCAAACTGATAACAGGCTCGTAGTTACTAGGTATCTTTGCCAAAAATAACTGCAGCATCCACCCCTTTTACAACATAGTACAGTATTATCAATGCATCTACCTACTGTGGGAGTAGAACCTACAGCCTTTTGCATCAAAAGCAAGCACTCTACCTGTTGTGCTAACAATGCACACAGACATACTATAAGCAGCACTAAACTTTTGTTCCTCTGCAGCTCTCAGCTCCTTGTAAAATCTACTTGACACTCAGTTATATCTCTGAACTTTGCAGAACAAGAAATCTAGAAAAAGCCAAAATTTATTGGGGGGGGGGGGACAAACGGCCCAAAACCAGGGACACATTTTAAACATTGCTTGTATAATGTTGGAAAGTTGCTAGAATAAAATGCTGTGTTACCACCATACATTTCACTGCCACGTCTTGAACCCAGGGGACCCTGTGCAAAACAGTCAGAGAAACATACCACAATGCCAAATCAGCTGAAACAAAGGAAAACAAACTTAAATGGCTACCATTTAGTGAATTCAGTTCTCACCATAGCTGTCAACCTCTTAGCAAAAAACACCTGAAAAAAAGCCAATAATGTGAGAATACAGCTGCCAAACATATTCAGTGAATCCATAGGTTCACAAGTTCATAGGTTGGTACTAGGCTATCAGCCCTAAGGCCTATGCAAGCCTAGCCATAACAATTCCCTGGAAATTTCTTCCCACAATATTTAATTCTCTGGGCCCCTGTCTAGCAGGGCGACTGACATGATCCCCAGGGTGAATTTCCTATCTCCCATCCAATCATCAAGGTTACTTTTGAAGAGGGCCAATGAGGTGCTCTGCTTGACATGTATGGGCAGTCTATTCCAGAGTATGGGGAGTCTCTGGGTCAGGAATCTATTCCTCCAGCATGTTTTGTTCATTGTGATGATAAGGTTTATATCCCTGGAGCATGTGGCTCTGAGGGATTGGGATTTCTTTAAGTGGAGCATGTCCAACAGCTCAGGGTTTGCCATGGCCTTGTATGTTAAGCAGAGATCACCTCTGAGTAGACAATATGCTACAGAGTATAGCTGGAGTTTTTTTACACGGTCGGCATATGGCATCTGCTTTAGGCCTGTGATTCTTTTAGTGAGGTATTTCTGTGGCCTTTCCAGCTGTTGCAGATGTCTTGTGAGGTACATACCAAATGGGGCATTATACTCTATAATGGGTCTAATGAGGGATGAGTACAGTGGGACAATGACCTCTTTTTTTCTGCATGAAAAGCCCTTAGTAATGAGGTGTGCCACATAGAAGGATTTCCTGATTGTTGTGGCGATGTGGTTATCGAAAGTGAGAACACTGTCCACTTGTGTCCCTAAGTCTCTCATCACGCTTTCGATGTTTAGTGTCCTGCCACCTATGCGGTAGTTCATGGGTACATGTTTTTTTCCAAAGGGGATAACTATACATTTCTTGGCATTAAGCTTGAGCCCATGGCTCTGGCACCAGGCATCTGTTTCTGTAAGGCCCTTTTGTAGAATATCCACATCCTTTGGGGATTAAATAATGGCTGCCAGTTTAAAGTCATCTGCAAAATTTGTTAGCCAGAGTCCCTTAGTGTTGGCCTGTACTTCAAAGAAGTAGATGCCAAACAAGAGTGGTCCCAGGACTGAACCCTGAGGTACTCCACTTGTCACTTGTTCAGAGCTGGATTTGGAGTCGGCTACTTTTACAGTCTGGGTTCTGTCAGTAAGCCAGTTGGCAACCCATCGAGTGATGTAGGGATTTATGCCCAGCTTAGTAAGTTTATTTATGATTCCAGAGTGGGGGATGGTGTCTAAGGCCTTGGCGAGGTCCAGATAGGCTGTGTAGACCGCCTAACCCTAGTCCACAGCTCTGGAGACCGATTAGAAGAAGTCAATCAGATTCAGGAGACAAGATCGGCCCTTCACAAACCCAAACCGGGTGGGGTCCAGTGTTTCAAGGTTGCCAATGTCTTTGTTTATAAGTTCCATGATAATGCGTTCCGTGCGCTTGCAGATCAAGCTTGTCAGACTGATAGGACGGTAGTTCCCGGGATCCAAGGCGGATCCTCCCTTGTGGAGCGGGATAACTGTAGCTGTGCGCCACTCAGTGGGCATGAAGCCTGAGGTGAGGCTATGATTAAACATGACACTTAGGTGAGGTACCAGTTCATTTTGTAGTTCATGTAGTACACAGCCCGGGATGTCATCTGGTCCTATGGATACTGTATTCTTAGCTTTGGAGAGTGCTGTTTCTACCTGTGTGGCTGTGATTATCAGAATTTGGCAATCTTTTGGTATTGAGATGGGCCCTTTAGGGGGTGAGAGGGGGGAGAAGTTGGCACTAAATCGATCTGCCAGGATATTGGCAATATCCTTGGGATCAGTATATTTAATGCCATTCTGTTGTAGCTCAGAGCAGATCTGATCATTTCCATATAGATTCTTGACATAACTATAGAATGCCTTGTGGTTGTCTTTGGAATCTTTGGCAATTTTATTTTCGTAACTAGCTTTTGAGGATTTTATAAGGGATCTCAGCTTCTTACTGAGGCTGGTGAGGGAGTGTTTTGCATCCTGGGATTTTCCTCTTTTCTGCAACAGTTTCTTCCTTCTGTTGTATAGTTTGTTTATAGCAGGAGACCACCAGATTGGCTTCCTTTTTTGGGAGAAGAGCATCTTGGTTCTATTTGGGATGGCATGATTCATGCATGAGTGGATGTGCTCGTACAGTGCCTTAATGTAGGATTCTGCAGTTGAACTTCCAGATCCTGTCTGCGTGGGTGTTGTGAAGTTTGTCACTTCTGACTTCAGTAGCATGAAGTTGGCTTTGGAGAAGTTTTTTAAGGAGGTTTCCTTACTGGGGAGTGGGGGTGGGATGTGGATGTCAAGGGTGATTTGCTTATGGTCAGACCTGACCAATGAGGAGGTGACCACTGCTGTGGAGTATCTATCTCCCATGTTGGTAATGACCAGGTCTAGGATATTGGAGCCCCTGGTGGGACAATGGATTAGTTGATCCAGGGCATTGGAATTTATGAATTCCAAGAACCGTTGGGAAAAGGAGTTGGTATCCGAGTAGTTTTCCCAATTAATGGCAGGGTAGTTGACATCACCCAGTATTAGGGTGTTTGGTTGTATCTTAATATTTTCCAGTATGTTTAGGAAGGTGTAGTGAGAATCTTGGGGTATGGTGGGGGATCTGTAGCAAGCTACAATTTGGATTGCAGTCTTACCTAGTGTTAGTTGCACCTGGAGAATTTCAGATGCATTGTGTTGGGCATATCCTTGGTGAATATGGACACTCCTCCAACTTTAGTGTTTCGGTCTTGGTTTTGTGGCCGAAAAGTGTGGTAAGTATTGTAGCCTGGTACTGCAGGAGTGCTCTTTGGAGCTTTGAACCAGGTCTCAGTCACTGCACAGATATCGATGTTCTCCATTTTTAGGAGTGCCTCGAGAGAGTGCATTTTGAAGTTTAGACTTCTAGCATTGAGTAGAATTACCTTCAGATTTTGCATGCATGTATCTGTTACGGTGGTGGTTTTATCCTTTGAACCTTGCCTAAAAAAGGCACTATAGGGGTCGCAAGAGCTTTAGCCAGTAACCTGAATCCCAGGGGTGACAGGTGCAGACCATCTCTGGCAAAGCATTGTGGTTTGTCGATCATGTCTTCCCAGGCAGACAAATACTGGATCCCCTTTGAATGACACCAGAAGCTTAGTCAATTGTTGAAGTCAGTCATTTTGTCCTTATACTGTGGTATCATTCTGGGAGAAGGCATGATGCTACTCAGGGCTAGGGTCATACCTGCCTGGGTCACATGATACAAGAGCTCTTCCATGTCTCTTTTCATGTAGTCCAGGGAGGTAGGTCTCAAGTCATTCACTCCAGCATGGGCAATGAAAGAGTCGCATTTGTACTTGTTGTGGAGTGACTTGAGTGCATGCGTTATGTGGCAGATCCTGGCACCTGACAGGCAGATGACTGTAATTTTCTCCTTGTTCAGCCTGGTGAGTGGGACATCAGTGTGCCTGACTATAGAGTCGCCTATGACTAAAGTGTTGAGTACGTTGTTTTGCCTTAGGGGCTGTTGTTGGGTGGCACATTGGTGTTGTGAGCTATGTGTCACTTTGGTTGTGACTGGTGTTTGCTTGCGTTTCGGCTTTGGATGTCCTTGTTTCTTGGGCAGGTTAATGTTAAGGGCCTATGCATATGTGGGTTTAGTGTTGCTATGTGTGGGTGTTGATGGTGTGGATTTTGAAGGGCTATGAGTTGCTAGAGGTGTAATGCAGGTGTTAGCCTTCTCCTCTTGACTGTCTAGCACAATCTTGACCGGAGAGAGCTTTGCTTCCAGTTTGGCTATGTAAGTGCATCTCTCACAGGTTGTTGTGTTGGGTGTAGGAGGAGAGGATTGTCTGTGTACATGAGGCAGTTGCCGCATTGCTCCAGTATGCCCAGATTCACCAGTTGGACAGGAGAAATCACCGGAAGCTGACCCTTGGACATGCCTGTTTAGGTGCTTTTCTGTAAAGTTTAAGAGCTGTTTTCCCTTACCTTTGCAATGTACTTTGCAATTGTAGGCTGTTTAGTGCCTATGATTAATTTCTCCTTATTGACAAGGAGAGCTGAGTGCTCATATCAGTTTCAGGTTTCCTAGTGCTTTCCAGCAGGTTCTAGAGCAAGCGCTAGTCACAGGGGTTCAGATTTTAGTGCTACTACTGAGAAACCAGCTTGTTTTAAGGGAAAATTTGAAGAGCAGACTTTCTGGCACCTGGAATAGTTTAACTGTCGCCTCATAGTGCTGCACGATGTGAAAATTGTGCAAACACATGCGTTTTTAAGCCAGAAAGTTGAAAGGGATAGAAATCAGCCCAAAAAGACTAATAAAATTACAATTTCAGAGCTGGAAACCACTCCTCTAGCGTTAGATAGGCAGTGCAATGCTCACCAGTTCCACTGGTAGGCAGTAGGACTTCCCTCTACCAATGCAAGGTCTGGATAGCTCTGAGCACAGAAAATAAAGTCCTGAGACAAGCAAAGCCTGGGATATGGACTGGCTAGAAAAGGTGGGAAACGAGCAAACAAGATAGTATATATATATTTTTAAACAGGCTAAACAAAGCAATAATACAGTAAATAAACACAGAAAAAGCTAACACACAAGTGTGTAGTCCTAGACAGTAAATGCAGTTAAAACTACACAATTAGCAATTTAAAACTTTTTAAATGAAGCAAGGCAAGTGCACAACTGAAAAACGATTTAAGAGGCAGTAACACAGCAAAATAAGTAGCTAGTCTACATATACAGAGAAGTCTATATATACAGAAAAGCAGCTAAAACACACAAACACTTCAGATGCAGTGCAACCTAGAGCACTTGAGTTGTCTCAATATTAAGGCAATTACAGTTATAATAAATGCTCTAAAATATACTCTATATTTCCAAAATGTTTGAGAAGCACAGTCAGAACATAAGGAAATTCAGGCAAAAAGTTTTTTTTTTTTTGAAAGGGAAAAAGAAACAGAAGGCCTTATCAAATGTTCTCTTTGTATTAGGTAGAATGAGACTAATGACACTAGACTGGGAGGAGTGTCCCAGATCAGATTTACAGTAGGGGTGGGCAACTGCAAAGCCACCAAGTATAACAGCAAGACACTAAGAGGGAGGGCGGGTAGGAATAAACCTATTAGCCTACAAAGCACTACAGAAAGCCACAAAATGAAAGTTTTTAAACAGATAAAGATTTGTAAAGATACAGAATGCTTTTAACTGCAAACAAATCAGTTACCCATGCAGATTACAATAAAACTGCTATATATAAATTGCTAGAAACAATAAACTGTATAAATAATCGAAAAAAAACAGGATACTTATATATCTCAGCTAAGAGTTGGAGTCAACACCTCTCATCCACTCTGCTCAGTGTGTATAGTTCTCACCATAGCTCTCAACTTTAGCACAAAATACCTGGGCAAGGCCAATAATGGGGGAATACAGTCCCACAAATATGGGCAAATTTCAAATATCCATGTTATAAACTTAGACAATTGCTAGAATAAAAGGTTTTGTTTTACCATGTACTTTCTGAAGAATATGAAGTCTGAAATTCAAATGCCTGTTATTTTTAAACATTTGTTAACTAGGAAACTAGTCTGACTTGGAACAAAACAAAGCCAATTTTCAGCAGAGCAGAGAGAGACACTCCAGACACATATTTGTAAGGGATGGGAGGACATGCAGACTCCACACAGAAGGCACCCCAGCCAAGAATCAAACCAGAAAAACCTGTAGCTGTCAAGCAACAATGCTATCAGTGCACCACTACACTACAAACCTTTGCAAGGAAAAATGAAGATACAGAAACCACAGATTTTATGAGGAACAGAACAAATATGAGGCAAAAATCTGCAATTTATTTGCAAATAGTGGTGGGTAGGGAATTGAGGTCCTTGCCACCTGCATCCAAGTACAGGGTTCAAGCCTGAGTATCTCTACCCACCACTATGTGTTAACAGGGGCATTTTACACACACACACACACACACACACACACACACACACACACACACACACACACACACACACACACACACACACACACACACACACACACACACACCAACTCCATTGTCTTGAAGTAGCAAACCCGCCAACTCCATTGTCTTGAAGTAGCAAACCCGCCAACTCCATTGTCTTGAAGTAGCAAACCCGTGCTTGACTTAACGCCTCCCTGCAAGAGCTTAGAACTCAACTTACCTCTCTCCTGATTGGTCCTGTCTACGGATCAAGCAGTCCGGAGCTCCTCTGTTCTGTGCGGTCGTCTACTGCACAGATTCCTGGGCATCTGTGGGAGTTCTGGTACTCATTAAAAATATATATATTTTTTATTTTATGTTTCACATTTTTTATTTCTTTTATTTCTAGGTGGGAGGGCTGTAGTCCTGCAGTCCAATAGCACGAGCCACCCCTGGTGCTGGGTGATAGGAGGAGAGGGTTGTCTGTGGACATGAGGCAATTTGTACATTGCCCTAAGATGCCCAGATTCAGCAGATAGTCAGGAGAGAACACTGGGAGCTGACCCTTGGACATGCCTGAATAAAAAACTATTCTCCTCTAGATAAGTGAGGAAACTGAGTACAAAGGCTGTTTTTCTCTAAGCAAGTGAGGAAAGTAAGTACCAAAACTGTTTTCCTCTAGGTAATGAGGAAGGCTGAGTGCTGTACTAATTA
Source organism: Protopterus annectens (assembly GCF_019279795.1). Taxonomy (NCBI): domain Eukaryota; kingdom Metazoa; phylum Chordata; order Ceratodontiformes; family Protopteridae; genus Protopterus; species Protopterus annectens. The sequence continues at coordinate 1,922,745,435 of NC_056728.1, read as the reverse complement.
GTAGCTTATTTAGTGCTTACAACAAGTTCTGAACAAGTGCTGATCTCGAATAAGCAAATTCAAGTGCTAAAACTAAGAATCTGTATCTGGACTAAACTAGATACAGGAAAGGGGGGAAACAAGTGCAAATGCAGGCTTTTAAATCGGAAAGTTGCGAGAGAGATGGAAAAACTGCCCAAACTTCCAATAAGTATAATTTCTGGGCCAGAACCACTCTTTATGTGGTAGATAGGTTACCTAGTGCTTACCACACCCACTGATAAGCTAGAAGGCTTCCCTCCAACACAGAAAGCATAGGGGGCTCAGAAGCTTACATACAGTCCTGGATACAGCAAATCTGAATCTGGACTACACTAGTTACAGGAAAAGTAGGAAACGGGCTTAGATTTTTTTATACAGAAAAGTACGGCAGTAAGAACAATTCAAATGCAGTGCAAGCTACCACACTTGAGTATGTAGCAATGTTAGACCAATCAGTTTAAAAAATGCATTAAATTAAAAATGACTAAAAACAAGTGCAGAAGGAGTCTATTAGGTAGAATGAGGTAAAGAGATGGGACTGGGGGGGAGTGTCCCAGATCAAATCTATAGTGGGGGCGGGCAACAGCAAAAGCCTCCAAATTTAAACAACAAGACAGGAATAGGAAGGGTGGGTAAGGGAAAAACAACACCTTCAGCAGAGATCTGAAAAACTATACAGTGAAGCAAAAATAACAGTGCACAACTCTGAAGTCAGCCAGCAATGATATAAAATTAGTCAAGCAACAATTAACAGTACACAACTCTGAAGTGCCAGAAAAATATACTTAGCTCTGTATATCTCCAGATAGTTTGAAGAGCACTCTGTCAGGACACAGGAAGGCTCCAGCAATGATATGCAGGCTGTTACTAAGAGGGTCTAATTTTATGCAAGTAATCCTTGAGATAGTCAGATAACACACAGGATGTAAAACCAGTTATACCAACTTAAGACACAGAGAAATAGGGGGAGGTGGGGAAAAACACCTTCAGCAGAGATCTGAAAAAACTATACAGTGAAGCAAAAATATTGAGCAGGCATGATCTACCCTTCACAAAACCAAACTGTGTAGGATCCAGAGTTTGGAGATTCCCTATATACTTGTTTATTAGGTCCATGATGATGCGTTCCATAGCTTTGCATATCAGACTCATCAGGCTAATGGGGTGATAGTTCCCGGGGTCTGTAGTTACTCCTCCTTTGTGGAGAGGGATGACTGTAGCAGTGCACCATTCAGTAGCTACAAAGCCTGAGGTGAGGCTGTGATTGAACAGGGTACACAGGTGAGGTGCCAGTTCACTCTGTAGTTCATGTAGAACACAGCCAGGGATACTGTCAGGTCCCCTAGAAGCTGTATTCTTGGCCTTGGACAGTGCTGTTTTAACCTGTGCAGCAGTAATACTGGGTGCCTGGCAATCTACTGGTAGTGTGATTGGTCCTTTGTGGGGGAGAGGGGTAAAGTTAGCACTGAATCTGTCAGCCAGTATATTTGCAATATCTGTTGGCTCGGTATAGGAGGTACCATTGTGCAGTAGCTAAGAGCAAATCTTGGTATTGCCATGGAGATTCTTTACATAACTATAGAAGGCCTTGTGGTTGTCTTTACTATTTGCTGCATTTCTGTTTTCATAGCTAGCTTTAGAGGATTTGATGAGGGATCTCATCCTTTTGTTGAGGCTGAAAGGGAGTTTTTCCAGTCTTGGGACTTCACCTTATTCTGCATCAGTTTCCTCCTTCTGTTGTAGAGTTTGTTTATGGCAGGGGACCACCAGATTGGCTTCCTTTTTTTTTTTTGAGGAGAGCATCTTAGTTCTATTGGGTATGGAGCCCAAAGTTAGCTTTGGAGAAGTTTTTCATGGTAGTTACCTTTGTTGGGGGGGGGGTGGATTTCCAAGGTGATTAGCTTGTGATTGGATCTAACCAGGGAGGAGTTGACTATTGGTGTAGAGCAACGGTCACCCATATTAGTAATGACCAAGTCAAGGATGTTGCTACCTCTAGTGGGGTAAGAACAAGCTAGTCCAGGGCATTGGAATTAACGAATTCCAGAAAGCGTTGGGCAAGTGTATTGGTACATGAGTAGTTTTCCAAGTTAATGGAAGGGTAGTTGAAATTGCCCAGTATGAGAGCGTTAAATTGGACCCTAATATTCTCCAGGGTGCTTTGGAATGTGGAGTGTGAATCTTGGGACATGGTTGGGGACCTATAGCAGGCTACGACCTGAATCGCTGTCTTACCCAATGTTAGCTGCACCTGAAGAATCTCAGATGCATTATGTTGGTACTGATAGTTATAGAACTATAGATTGTATAAAAAGATTTATAAAGTCTAGGAAATCAAACATAATGAAGTCATTGTTTGTTAGTTACATTAGACCAAAACTTGAGTATGGAATAACAATATGGAAATCTTATAGGAAAACAAGCATGAATAAACTGGAAAGAGTACAGCGGAAATATACCAAGGGCATCCATGGATGTGAAAATCTAAGTTATTATGAAACACTAAAATATCTGAACTTGTACAGTGTCTCTTACAGATATTTAAGAGGAGATCTTATTCAGGTATATAGGGCATTTAGGGACAACTACTTCTGGGAATGTTTGGGGTTATCAAAAAGTACTACAGAATCATCAGATAACCTACATAGAAGATTCTATAGGAATGAGAAGTGTACTAACTGGTTCTCTGACAGAGTAGCTGATGCTTGGAACAGACTACCAAATTACATTAAAGCAAGTAATAGTTTAGATATTTGTAAGAACAGCCTGGACATTTACTATGGGAAGAAGTGTTTTGGTATATTGGCAAGCTAGAAGGGCATTAATGCCCGTGCTTGAAACATTTGTATGTATGTATGTATGTATTTGGCAAAAAACCCAGCCCCTACTGATTACCACATCAACGGCAATCCCCTAAACACACAACCTGTGGTGAGAGACCTGAGTACTCATGTTGATAACGATCTCACATTTGACCATCATGTAG
>NC_056728.1:1922709928-1922737428 GCF_019279795.1 Protopterus annectens | reverse complement strand
ACTGTCACCAGGGCCCTGGATGAGGGAAAGTCAATACATACAGCTTACCTTAACTTGGCCAAGGTCTTTGACACAATCCCCCACTCTGGCATAATCAAAAAGCTAACACAACTTGGCGTAATCCCCATCTCATCAGGTGGGTGGCCAACTGGTTCATAGATAGGTCCAACAAGATTAAAATAGGTGCCTCCACCTTTGACAGCAGGCCTGTCACTAGTGGTGTTCTCCAGGGATCTGTCTTGGGACCCCTACTGTTTCACATCTACTTCTCAGAAGTTCAGGCAAAGACAAAAAGGCCTGTGACTGACCAAGTTTGTGGATGACTTTAAGCTGGGTGCTGTCATTGACTCCCCAAATTATGTTAACATACTGGAAGAGGGTCTCACAGCAACAAATGACTGGTACCAAAGTCATGGCCTTAAGTTAAATGCAAAAAACTGTATGATCATGCCATTTGGCAAAAACACGGCCCCTACTGATTACCATATCAACAGCAACCCACTAAGCACACATGCTGTGGTGAGAGACCTGGGTACTCAGGTTAACAACAATCTCACATTCAACCATCATGTACCGGCAGTGGTCAGAAAAGCATTTTACTTGGTTCATCTCATAAGTAAAGGGATTGCATCCAGATAAAAGGAGGTTATTACTTCTCTGTTCTCCTCCCTCATTAGGCCAGTAATTGAGTATAACGCCCTCTTTGGTATGTACCTCTCCAAACACCTGCACCAACTGGAAAGGCCACAGAAATTCAAAGAAACAGGGACAGCACATAGGTAAACCAGGCAGTATGCAAAATACAAAACAGCAGTAAAAAAAGAATCCAAGGCCTGGAAACGTTGAGGTAATATGCAGTGTTTATTCCAAACAGGAAAAAAATCACAAAGCTTTCAGGATCAACCCTTCATCAGTGTGTAAAAAAAAGAGATCAAATGCCTTCATTTAAATTGCAAATTCAAACCATAAAACTAATCACATGACACAGCTGTATTAAGCACTTCACTTTAAAGACACATATACAGATAAAATGCTACTGGAAAAAGTAAGTAAAACATTTAACTAAGACCCATCCACACAAGATGTTATTTCAAAGTTAACTGTGTTCTTTTTTAAATAGTTTGATGCTTACTGCTGTATTTAAACCTGGAAAACAATCAGCTTCTAAAAGTGTAATCCATAAGTATTCACATACTTCTAACTCATTATTAACCCCCCCCTTTTTTCCTTCTGTCTGATGTCAATCACTCTAAAGTTAAATGTGTGTGTGCTTCCTTTCTCACTCATATGCTTACCCAAAGCATTAGTTGCTACCTCTCAATATATTTCACATTTGTGTTCAATAATTCTGTCCTTCAACATCTTGTGAATTTCCCTATATAGAATGCTTGACACACCTTACAAAATGCCATATACATGATGGCAGCGGTATTACAAGTTGCAAAACACCTGAAAGTATATTTCTTATTAGTATTAGGATGTATAAATTCACAACTTGTATTTATATCATAACAGCATGTGCAACTATAACATGGAAATGTACCCTGTTTTCTACTTATGTTCAACTTTTTATTATATTTAAAGACCTTTTAGCATAATCTTTGTTTCAAATTCGGACAGGTACAGTGTGATAACATGGGGGCCTCTTCAACTATTCTAATTATCTCAGGCATGTTTTTAAGAATACCCCAAATATTTCTGATAATGTTGTTAACACCCTCTGAGCTATGATTATATGTCGTGACATAATGTATATTATTTTTAATAGAATTATGACAAGAATTAACATAACTAGTATTACTAGAAAAGTGGGGTCTCACTTTGCCTGTTCTTTCTATAATAACTTCATCTGCTATACATCTTAATAATGAGTCATTATAACCACAGCGTTTAAAATCTGTGGTCATTCTGTCCAGTTGCAATTTAAAGTTGGCCTCATCCATGTTAGGTTGACTAGCTCTTAACATTTGTCCTTTGACTACACCCTTAAAAATGTGTGTGGCATGCATACTATTTCTGTGGGAATATCGATTGGCATGTATCTCTTTTCTATGTATTGAAGTATTAATTCCTCCACTACATTTAGTTAGATGAACATCCAGATAATTAATGATAGCCACAGAAAATTGGGCTGTAAATTTCAAAAAGTTAGTGTTAATATTTAAATATTCTATATATACTTCAAGTTCAACATCAAGGCCACAGATATACCTCTCAAATCACTATCTCTCTAGTCAGTATCATACAGATTGCTCAGAGGTGATCTGTTTCTTGCCTACAAGGCAATATCGGATCCTGCCCTACTAGAGATGCTCCATATCCGTAAGTCTAACTCCTCCCGCATTACAAACTCAAAAGGTCTAAATCTAATATGCAACATCAAAAAAACCTACTCGAGAGACAGGTTTGTCTCCCAGAGGCTGCCCCATCTCTGAAATAGACTTTCCATACATATCAAACAGAGTACCTTGCTGACCGTCTTCAAGCATAACCTTGATGAGTGGATGGGAAATCACAAATTTCTCCAAGGGTTTCCACCTGTGTCCCTCATTGACAGGGGTAACAGGTGCTGACTGAAATTTCTTTTTTGGGGATAAACTCTTGGCTAGGCTTGATAGGGCCCCAGGGCCTTTAGCCTAGTAACATCCTATAATCCTATAATGACAGTGTCACAAAGCAGTAGCCATGCCCAAACAGGTCCACATGACTTTTTAAGTAAGTTGTTAATGGAAGTATTTAGTGTCTGATATAAGGCTTTTTTTCAAGTGAAATTGTGGATCATTTGACAGAGGAAAACACATTCCATTATTGGATACTAGCAAGCTTCAGATGCTTTGGAATTTACTATATCAGTAATATGTGGTTATCCTATTCAGTTCCTGACTGACATGCTGACTGTTTGCAGAATGCAAGCACTCCCTTTGACTGTGTGGGTTTTCAGTGAAGCCTCCAGTTTCATTCCACATACTGTAGACAAGTGCATAAATAAACTGATGGTGCAATAAATTGTCTTTAAGTGTATTTGGATGTCCTATAATGAACTGCTGTCCTGTCCAGTTATGTCTTATACTTACTCCTGTTGGGATAGGCTGTTGCAGCCATGTCACTAAGAATGAATGAATACATGAATATGTGGTTTGGGAGTGGGTCATTCTATGATGCACTAATGACTGTGTGGGTTTGGTGACCAATTAAAGAATGAGTAACAAAACAAAGTAGAGTGAGTATATCTCAAGCATAACCAGTATGATGACCACATCTTATTACAGCATAACCAGTATGATGACCACATCTTATTACAGCATAACCAGTATGATGACCACATCTTATTACAGCACACAACTCCACACTAGCTTCCCATTTTAAGGGGACACTCTTGTTCCTTGTTTGCACATTATTCCCAGATATGATTCATGTAGCCTGTTTTCCCAATATATGATTCATGTATTTTTTAAGTGTTTTTTTTTTCTTTTTTGCTTATTGGGACCTACTATTTTGTCAGCTTTGAAAATTAAATCTTGGATGCAGCTTACTTCTTTTTTGAAAAAAAAAGTAAAACTGAATTTCTGTGTCTACACATGATTTTTATACAGGCATTGTTTTTTTTTTTTTTTTTTCTTTCTTTCTTTAAACTTTTGAAGCCCTTCTGGGCAAAGTTCACTTTTAGAGGGTACCCAGAGGAAAGCCCCTAACTGATAATAATACAAAAATGAATATCTTTTTGCAACTACATAAAATTGTACACTGCAATAAGTATAAATTCATTCTAGACCAGACATGATTGCCAATTTATCTTGAAGAGCTATTATTATCTTTGTCCCCATCAAAAAAGGTAAAACACTTACGTCTTTGTGTCTTCTTCACCAGCAACTTGCAATAATGCAGCATGGCAAACTTTGTCAGTCTTTCAACTAATCCACTTACAGTAAATTTATGACACTTATGAAAGTCATATTAATTAACAAATATTTCACTATTCTGTTACCATGTCATGTCAGAAAGCTTAATAAATAAGACCAAGTCAGGAAATGTAATATAGCTTTCATGAGGTCTGTATTCCCACAGAATTATCTTCTTTGTACAATATGACATGCAAGTTACTTAAGATAGCTCATTAGCCTTTAAGCTATAGACCCATATTTGTGATACACTGCATTTTGATATGATCCACTAACATGTTACGCATACTCTCAGTGGTCTTTGAAAGGTCTGATTTAAAGGCATTGATCTACTGGTTCCAGGAATGACCCTTTGTGGGACCCATATATAATTTAGCTTAGATAAATAGGGTCACTGGAAGAACCAACCTATTTTTCCTGGCACTAAAACATTAAGAACATGTTTCAGTATAATTGTATACATTTCATACTACAAAATTGCAGGTTTCTGATGGCATTTTAATATGTATAACCAATAACTGGCTGTTTTATTTGTACTGTGGTTGAGCTTTTCTCTTAGACTTTTCTTAACATTTCTTAACAAAAAACATATAAATAACTATTAATAAACAACTTATTTTGATAGCTTATGTATTTTTATGCAGTGCAGTGGTGCAGTGGTTAATGCTGTCACCTCACAGCAAGAGGTTCTCCGGTTCGATTCTTGGCTGGGGTGCCTTCTGTGTGGAGTTTGCATGTTCTCCCTGTGTTTGCGTGGGTTTCCTCCGGGTACTCTGGTTTCCTCCCACATTCTAAAGACATGCTTCTGGAGCATTTCTCCCCGGGTCTCCGCTAAAAACAGGATCTGTGGAACCTAGACAGACTTACCCGGTCAACAAATGTTAAATAAATCAAAAATAAATAAAATGTTCTTCAAGCTCCTTCAACTTTCTTATCACTCTCTACATGGCTCTGAATCAAAGGCCTCACTGAAACGTAGGTGTGTAAATCCGTTGAGTTCTTTTTGACAAATTCTGACATAACCCATTATATAACTGTATCTGATTTGACTGACCTGTTATGTGGACCACAAATAATACTGTGTCATATCTCTTGTGTTGTTGACTACCTGAAGAATGCAGTTCATCAGAGACAAGTATGATTATCAAATATGTTACCTGGAAAAGGCAGCCATGTGCATTAATACAAAATGCAAACTTTATGTACCCAGACTGCAGATGCTGATGAAAGGACAGACAGTAGATGTGTGAGCAGTTTTAAGTGAAAGAAATACATTTGACACAGTAATACATGGTATGCACAGTTCCCTCAGTTGTATATCAAGCAGTGTATCCAAACAGCACTTCATCATGGCACTTATGCAAAGTCGTAAGCCATCACCATTCTCTGCAAACCTGACTGTCACTTAGCAATGCTCAGCCCTATATATTTATAAACAGACTAATACAACCTTGTATAAGCATAGTGTACCGTATGTGTTTGTGCTCAAAAGCAACTTATATCTACCAAATGAGCATAACGGACAGCTATTGCAAAAAGAAGTGTGGAAGGTTAAGGCAGGGCAGCCTCAATGATAGATTTGTGGCAGTCAGCTTGTTAGCAAACACCTGTAAGAAAAAGGGAAATTGTGACAAGTACAATGTCACATTGTGCAACTAATTCAGTCATTGCACAGAGAGCTGTAGTACATTGTTATCACTGTATGATGTTTCCTCCAAGCTTACCTGCCCCCAGGCCAACCACAGAGTAGTAACCCATAGATTAATATGAGCAGTGTGTTTTAATCATTTAAATCCATTACTGTAGTGACATTTGCCCATTTCACATGCTCATTGCTGTCGCTTCCACTCCATGCTATTGACCGATCTCTGATTTATAAATTGTGCAACACTGTCTTCTACAAACGTGTATGCACATGATGTACATTTGAATGCTGCTCAATTTACCATTTCTTGACCTTAAGAAATAATCACAGTACCCTCTTGTCATACATCCTTGTTTATGGCTTACAGTGATGTATCTGTGCATTAACGTTTAGCTTTGCTCCTTTGTTTACAGTACAAAATTAATCAATGCCATCCTCAATATGTTTTCTATAACCTTCTCTAATGATATGACAGGGTTATGGTGTATAGTTTCCTAGGTCACTTTTTGGCCCCCATTTGTGTAATTGTCTTCTGGTCTGTCACTATTTCTAAATGAACGGATGCAAAGTTCAGTTATAGGAATGTATGAGCTCACATTCTTTGAGATCTTGAGAGGTACACCATCAGGGTCTAAGGATGTTTCCTGTATAAGTTCCTTAAGTTCTTTTTCTATTGTCTTTAGTGATTTATGCCATCCATTAGCTGTATCATCTAGCCCCATAGCTTCTTCCTACTCCAGCACTTTCCTCCATCATGACCTTTGTAAAGAGTTTAGCAAAAAAAAAAAAATCACTAACAATTTCTACCTTTTGTAGTCTCGCAAGGTGGCATATTTTTCCTGATCATTTCATCTCTTGAGGTTAACCCTGATTGCTATGCGTTTTGAAGTTAAAGTTATGCTTTCATTGATTAAAAGAAATGTGAAACAAGTGATAGCAACTGCATCTGTGAGGATGGCAGCATCGTGACAATGGTAGGAAAATTAAAAAAAAAAATACTGGTTGAATTAATGGTAGCAGAAGAGGAAATTTGCAGAGATGATATTCTAGATGAAGGCTGTCCACTGCAGAAGCAGTGTGGTAAAATAAGCAGGAAATGAAAAAAAAAATAAATGTGGGTCTGTGATACATATTTGAATTGCTGCATAGATGTATAGGAAGTGCATGAAGTAAATGACACTGCTTTCCAGAATGACCAAAGTTCACCATGATGCTCAATCAACTAAAGGTTATTGAAGTGCACAGAAGGATGGAAGGTTTGCGTGGTCCGGTGAAATACATGCGGAATAAATTAGCTGCAATGAAGGACGAAGGTCATAACACTGAGTGGAATTTTGGAAAGAGATCAGGGATTGAATTTATTGGTGCTTGTGAAAACCAAGGAGCCACACGTTTCACAACAAATCACAATTTGGCACTGTGAAGGTAAGTAATTTATGAGTGACAATTCCAAAGGGTTATTATGATAAATCTATGGTGATAATGATGCAGTGTGTGCCTACATATGAGAAGTACAGGTAATATAGCAGCTGTTGCAGGTCAAATGGTGAAGGTAGATTATGGTTATTTCAATACAAATTTTCAACACAGGCTACAGATTATAGATGTTTTAATGAGAATTGGAGATATAATTTAAAATATAGGTTGATAATGCTAGTTGCATTGTAAGTTTATTTGCTAGATGGTGTTCAGTCATTTACATGTACTGACTATATAATGGCTAAGCTAAAAGAATTGCCACAAAACTCATCTTGGGATACAAGAGAGAGATTGATTATATAGGACTGATAACTCATCTTAAGATACAAGAAAGACTGATTATATAGTACTGATAAATCTGGACACTGATTATATAGGGCTGATAAATCTGGGTGCTTCTGCCAGATTAGTGGAGGTAGAAGAAGGCACCTAGTAAGAGATGAATGGAAAATGATGTATGTTGTGGAGTTATGCCTTCTGGACTGAAGTGGTATAAGAAATTTAATTTAATTGACTGACTGGGCATTTCTAAAGATAAAATTTAGTTGAAACAGGAATATTATATAAGTAAATACATTGAAGCTGTTCACAAGAATTATTTTAACTAAACAGTGCACTTTTTTCAAAGTGGCCCCAATAAAATTGTTAATAGTCATGATGACAATGCTATGGCAACCTATTAATATAAAGAAATACTTTAAACAGAAACTTTCATTTTTCTTTATATATATAAAATAGCTAAATGGATCAGTGTTTACAGTTCTGAATTGTAAAGGATAATTTCTGAACTATTGTAAGTATGGAGCTACTGAAGCCACTAGCAATAGTCCAAACCACGCTGGTACTTAACGTATAAGCAGTTTATTAAAACAGACAACGTTTTCATCACTCCTCTAAGCAACTTCTGAAGAAGTTGCTCGAGAGGAGTGACAAAAACGTTGTCTGTTTTAATAAACTGCTTATACGTTAAGTACCAGCGTGGTTTGGACTATTGCTAGTGGTTTCAGTAGCTCCTTTTTGTGTTTAAAGCGTTTGTCTATTTCAATTTATTGTAAGTATGATCCATTGATACCACCATAAAGATTAATGGTACAGAATATTAGGTCTTACTTGTTACATTAATGTTAGATGAAGCACCTTTGAAGATTGGTGATAAAACTGTTGACATTTGACTATGATCTTCACATGTTGGCAAACAGATCTAGATTATCATTTAATTGTGTTAATAGCTGATCAATACTGTTACATTATGCCTGTTTTATCTCAATATTTGCTGAGGTATCAAAGTCCAGATATATTAGCTAAGAGGCAACCATAGCATGACTCCAAAGCCAGAGTTATCACTTCACTAATGTGCCGATATAATAAAGTAATCCAAACGCAGAGACTTCATTTAAAAATAATGAATGCTGATTTTTATTAGGCATGCAACAAGTAAGCACTTTCACATAAGCTTCATCAGACCACTAAAGACTAGGTGGAACAACTGATGGTGGCAGGGACATGATCTACTGCCAGTATAAAAGCAGATAATGTGCCAGAATGAAAAATGCCTGCCTATGTGTAATGTGCAAGATGGATAGGGTTTACTCAACATGATCCCTAATCTTAAATCACAGTGGAAAGTTAGGCCATAAAGTAAATAATATATGTAGTAAAAGGAAGATGGTTCAAAGACTGTTTGTAAAGTCTCTATAAACATAATATACTTAGGCGGCTGGAGTGTTAGAGTAGATAAAGAAGGGTTTGGAGTAGTGTTTTGTCTGTGAGGAATATATTCCACAAGTCTCCCTAGATACTGATAGATGGTTCTAAGGATATTGGACAGAAGCACATTTTAAAAGTAAGCATCATAATAAGGGCAACTTGACACAAGAAAACAAAGAAGATATATGTTAGGAAAATGAGAACATTTTTAACAGGATCTAATTTTTCAGGAATATATGGATGAGATGGGCTAGCACGATATCAAAATTACTGTTTCTAATAAGATGGATTTATTCTGGCAGCTATGGGTTTAAGACGTAATTGGTATAAACAAGTTAAGTGTATATTTTACCCCCTTATACTATGAGTAAATGTCATGTAAATGTCACCCAAGCTATCTCTGCAAATGGTCTATAATGATCAGTGTACTACTTCCATAAACAAACTAAAATAAAAATACAAAATGAAAATAAATTGAAAAAGAAAAAATTCTGCATCATAATCTAGTACCAGTATGAAAAGTATGGGATACTGGATGAAATTTGGTGATTTTCTTTTGATAAGAAATATATATTGCTCATTTATGAGAAGATTTTTACTGAAAAACTTTAGTAATTTCTTAAGATGATTCATTTAGTTACTGAGTATATTGAGATGTATCATGGTCAGTGATGGAGATTTTTTCAACACTAAAAAGATTACTGACTTGTTAGCATCTTCAAAGGATTATGTATCCTTTTTATAATATGTGATTCTGTGATTGCCCTTCCTCATTCACACACCTATGCTTCTAGAATATCCAGTCTTCTCATGTTTGTTTCCAGCTGCTAATTTCCCCTTTCTAGCCTTGCTCTGACATTTACTACCATATTGTATATATATTATTCCTGTTTTTCTTGCACTTCAGTCTATAGTTCTTCTATTTTATTTCAACTTTTGGAATAACATTTCCTTTAAGCTGTCTGCCTCTTTCAAGTCTGTACTGAACTACATTGGTCTCATCACTTTCCTTGCTTTGTTTGTTCTTCCAGGTCCCTTGTTCATGGCTGTCTATAAACTTTGTTTTACTCTAACCCACATGCTCTCTAACCCACATGCTCTTCATTGTTTCCTCCCATCCCTCACACTCTTCCCATTTCTGCCTCAAACAGCTGTTCTAGTCTATCATATACCATCCAATAGCCTCATGCCTTGGTATTGTTCACCTTTGACATTAATCTTCCTCCAGGGTAATCCCCAGTAGTGGCAGAGACACCTTTAGCCTGAAGTGCCCTCATCTCAAATTCTCTTCCCCCTCCATCCTTGAAAGTGTACTGCCTAGAACTGTTTCTTTCCTCGTGTCTTCATTTGTTAGCCAAGTGAATCCTTCTTGATGTTCTGGTTTGATTACTTTCTTTTTCTTCTTCACTTTGGATGCATGACTACTCTAGTCTGCTTTTCAAAGACTAAGATGCCCCATAAACATGATCTTCTTTTCCTTCTAACAATCAATTCTTTTATTTCTTGTCTTTTCATCATCACTACTTTCCATCAGTTGGTTAATACCTTGTATTTACTGCTGCATTTCTTACTTTCTGTCTCTGCTAACCTTTTCTCATCCTTGAAGCTCCTCTCCTATCTGTTCTTCTACTTTTTCTTCCTCCATTACCTCACTGGCAATCCCTTATTTCACATCGGCAAGTACTCTCCTTCCTCCATCCTGACTCATCTATCCTACTTTAACAAATGACATCCTGGGACTTCAGTAGTCTAGTCCTTTTTATCATTTGTGAGGATTTATGGATATCTACTATGTCTGCTTGTCTGTTTGGTAGTAATCTTCCCCTATCTTCCTACCCAAACCTCTGGCATCCTCATTTCCATCCTCTACCCCCTCCACCCCTCCATTTTGCTCTGTTCCTATTATCGTCAGACTTATCCTTTTTTTATAGTTCTAATCTATATCCATTCTTATTAATATCCTTAACTTTTTTTGTAGTCACTCACATATCACTCGGCCTATCTTCCACCTCATCGTTCATGTCAATGTTAGAGGTACCTTGTGATAATCACTGAAGAAAGGAAACCCCTACTTTTCAAATTTGGAAATAAAACATTTTCAATTAAAAATGTGCATATTCTTACTCTCCTACTGGTCGCAAAGCTCTGAAATGACACTTGGCAAAAATTGTGCACTTCCATTGGGTTGTATTTGAAAATATAACAGTAACTATATAGTTTCCCTCATTACAGCGAAGTTGATATGCCTGCTGTTAATTTTTCCCTATGTAATTTCGAACTTAAGGTGGCATCATTATGAGGCCATGCTTGGTTGTGAGATACTGCATCCACTATAGAGAATAAGGGGGATTCATACAGGTTACCTTGGGGTGTACACCTCATGCTAACCTGTATGAGTCCCCTTTTTCTACTATTATTATGTATTTCCATGCTAGTTACAGCAGCAGTAAGAGCCTTAAGCCTGCAATGTCTTTCCCATATAGCAAGTGTATGGCCAGACAAACTACCAGAAGGAATATGAAGCCCCAAATTAAGTTGCTGAAGACCTGAAAACTTTTCAAAATGACATTACTCAGTGCTGATATGGGCAAGCATAGACAAAATTTGCTGATATGGTATTCAGTCAATCACATTGTGTTAAAAAATGACAGTTGTACAAGTTTTACTCATCCACTGGTCTTCTTATAGTTCTGGATATTATATTATATTATATTATATTATATTATATTATATTATATTATATTATATTATATTATATTAATCACCAGAACATGTTAAAGATTTAGGCAGCCTTAAAAAGTCCCACCCAGATAGGTTATGTTTTTATCTGTCAAAGGGAAGTTTCATTTTGAAGAAATGAACTTTCAGAAAATGTCTGTTTTGGGGAGGTTTCAGTGTTGTACCCTCTAAAGTTTCAATCAGTTTCTATAATTAATACTTGGCTGACAAGTGAAATAATATTGTTTGATCTGGGAGGAACACTAAGTGAAAAATGAAAACTTTGTAAGTGCATGTATTCTGGGACAAGGTTAGCATGTGCACTACTTTACAAAACCTACTTTATCTTAAGAGCACTGAATTAAAGTAACTTCTCCATGAATTCCTGACTTAATTAGAACAATACAGAAACAACCTTCTAGGGACACTGTTTCTGGTATGTACTTCACACATAAAGAAGTCTTACAGTACTGGTCTGCCAGACTTGCTAACACTGGGTTTGTTAACATCCTGCATAATTCATAGTTTATATTACAATGTATCCCTTTTTCTTGCATATTCAAAAACAAGCACAAATACTGGGACACCGGGATACAAAGGTTTAGGCATAATGGTGCAAAAGGTGGAAGGATGCAACACTATAACCCCTCTGTTTAGGTAATTTTTTCTTAGTTAACTATGCCCCTTGAAAGGCATAAAGCACACTTAGAATGATATGCATTTATTTAGATACTGTGTGCGCTAGACTAAGTAATGTCATGCAGTCAGAGCCAAGCTGTTGGGTTTAGAGATATTTGGTTTAGAGTGATCACTGTGGAACCTATTCAGTCTTTGCAGATGTCAGACTGTACCTTTTTTATTCAAAACAGCTCTGGCATGTAGTGCTAAGAGGGAGACCACAGTTGCAAGATAATCAGTTAGCCTTTGTACTGGTGTATTATCATTTTTTTATTTAAAACTGTAATGTCACTCAGTGCTCCAGTGACCTGATATAGCCCTACTCTAATCCATTTACTGTAACCCATTTAGTTTCTCCATGTAGCCCAACCTTACTTTGAAGTTACCAGCTATCCTAGATCATTTTATTAGCATAGCCAATCTGATATAACTGTTAAATATAGATTTCACCAATGTCATCCCAGTCAGGGCAAGGTATAATCCATTCTTGTTATTTAGAAGATATAAGGGAAAAGAGCAAACAGATAAGAGAATGACATAAAATAACCAGGAAAATGTCCAGACAACATGTTTTAAAAAATGCTTAGCTTCTAATGACACAGGAGATGATATGAGATAAAATATCTTTTTAAAGGCCAGAAGTGCATTTAAAATGAATTGTACTCAAGCTAAACTTAACACTGACTGCTGTCTTCTATACAAAATAGTCATTTCTCTTCTACAACCCTATAGTGTACATTTTCTCTTGCAAAATGTAACATGAAGCTCAGATAAGCAAAACCGTATGAGCAATGCTTGCCATTTTTTTGTTTACATTTTCAAACTAGTCATGTTATAATCAAAAATATAATGTAACACAGTAGATGGTGTAACTTATAGAAGCGTCACAGACTGCAGTATGTTTGACTCTCATTGAAATGTGAAAGTGAAGAGAATGCCACTAATGTAGTTATTGCATTGTATTGTAGGGACTCCAGCAAAGAAAACACAGCTGCTGTCATTCAAAGCTTAATGCAGATCTGATGCAGCACAGGTTACATAGGAGACTGCAAGTTACACCCGATTAATGCTGACTGAAACTGTGCCTTTTGAAACTACTGAGTATTAATGTTTAATCCTGTCTGTACTCGATCGAGAGAATGAGCAAGGCCTCTTCCATTTCTCAACTGACATCTGAGACTCAGAGATTAAACACTGACATAAGCCCACTCCTCTCCTGATGAGAAGGGTCCATGGAGTATGCAACACATAAACTGACTATTTCCAGTTCTGTTGATATTATTTCTTCATATGATAAGAAACAAAAGATGACAAAAGTCCTGCATATAAATATGATACGTTAAAGGATTATGGGTGGTAGCAATTTTTTGGAAGGGTGGTGTTATAATATTTTTATTATCACAATCATATCATTTAAAATTCTGAATTCAAGACTATAGGAGCACCGCTTTTCATATGTTACAAAAGCCAGTGCTTTAAAGGATTTGGCAATACAAGCTGGCAACCACGATAATGTTTTGTGTGTATAGAATTCAAACAGCAAAGATGTTTTATGAAGCTTAAGATCCCTTTTGAGCTCTGCTTGAATTTGCAGCAGTCAATCTGGCTCCCAGATGAAAAACAATAAAAAGGCAGCTCAGAGGTTTAGCAGTATTAGCAAGCAGGTGGCCTCAGAGGGATATGGCTTAAGCGATGGAGTTAAGCTTATTCTAACACCCTTTCTGATAGCAATACAACAGCAACATCAAGTAGAAATCTGTCAAAGTCAGGCTATCAGTTCTACTACCACAGAGCCTGCACATGTTTAATGTTCCATTCTGTTTTATTGATTAACCCTTTTCCTCTCTCCTGCATTTACCCTGCTGCACATTTATTGCTATCCCTTTGTCAGAAGGTATGACTTATGGGCTCGTTTCTTCTGCAGTCAGCCCCAGAAATATTTATTAAACCTTGTGTAGAAAAGTATAAATTGTAATTGGTCATGTTCTTCACCATCACAGCTCAACTTATCATATTTAACAATAGACTTTGCCTTCTTTGACTTACAGTGTGGTAAGAATCCATGAGGAATGCAGACTCCTTTGCAGAAGAATCCGTGAGATTCACTGCCACAGTAAGAAATGCCTGCTTGGGCCTTTTCCCGTTACTTAAAGTAAGGGATTAAATACTTCACATAGCTATTTGTTAACCATCATAATGACAATATCTGATAGGAATTAACAAATGTCACTCTGTTAGAAGTGTAATGAAGTATTGCATGCTCCTTGCTATGTATGTATAAGGCTTATATTTTGTTAATTGCAATGATTTATAATTTCAATATATTACAGCCCTTTGATACTGAGTGTGTTGTGTTAGTCAAGCTCAGTTCCAGAATGTAGCTATCAAGGAATGTGTTTTCTAGATTCATCATAAGAACGTTGTGAATACAGTAACAAAGGACCAGCATGGCATACACCTTCTGAAACAACACTGTCAGCATTTCTGCACATTTCTTTTTTATTTTATTTTTTTGTATTTCCTGTTCATCTATACTAGGCCTTTCTACCTCTTGTCAAGTCACAAAAGATGGAGTTCTCTCTGCATGTAGTACAATGACTTCCTTTTGAGATTTAGGTCAATCACCTACTAGTACCGTCGACCACAGATATGAAAAGTCATCTGAAAAACATTGCTGAAAGCAACAGACTATTGCCTACACAATACCCTTTATCTCAAGTTTTGTTTCCCTAATTTCTTCTGCTGCACATGAATGCAATTTACTCTACATAGGATATATTGATGCACTGGCCTATGCCTATATGACAGTGCAGGATACACACACCCCTTTGACAAAGATGTCAGTTCAGTTCAAAAGGACATGTGACTACAGCAGTGGTAGCACGACAGCATGGTGCAAGCACTCCCATTCCTCACAGTATAAAGCTGGCACAGTGAAACTTGTGATCTGCCACAGTAAGCCCAGCAACAACCCAGGCCTCATCCAAGGGTAAGCTATCAGCATATCAAACAGTAATAGCGCTGTTAAACCAGCAAACCTGTGTCTATGTATTGATTCTGGTAGACAAAACCAGTCATGCTAAGATCAGATCAATCAAAATGTATTTATTATAATAAAAGCAGAACTCTGAAAAATGTAAAATTCTGTTTAGTGAATTCCTGCAAAATGTACCACCAATAGTAATGGAAGTGACAGTAGCACACAGAAATACTTGCAATACTTTTTTTTGCAAGCATTTGAAATTAGTTTCTTAAATCGGCTTCTAATAACATTTTAGAAGCTGGAATATTAAATTAAATGCTTCTTTACAAATAAATAACTACATTTTAATTATACTATATTTATACAAATACTTGTGTCTAGATTCAGTAACTTTTCTGAATGCAATTATGTATTTAAGCATGTTTTCATATATGTTCTTTTCAGAGTTCCTATATGTCTTGGTTACCACTTACAACATCTCCCCAGTCCTGCAATATTTATCTTAAAAACATTTATTTGTCCATAAGTCTGAAAAAATGGAGTAGTTAAATTGCATGTAACTGCAGAATATGATGCTATAGTTACCCTTCATTGGGTATTGCCATACACCCTGTACAATACACCTACATACTATGTTACTGATGAAACAATCTGCATATATAGAAAAATAGGGTCAGTGCACCAAGTATCAGTTCATCTATCCAGGCATTCCCAGTTCTCACTTGCCTTACTATAGAAATTAAACAACACAATGTTAGCAAGGATAATGAGGCAGGTACACTAAGCTTTGGTGAAGTTTACACTATAACCTGCCCAATTCTTATTCCCGCAAATAAATATTTGCACTTTTAAATTAAAGAAGGGTGTAAAGCTAGACTGAAATGCAGTGCTCATAAGTTAGGTATGTCTGCCGTTGTAAACACTGTAATCTCAATGTAATGAGGCAGTACCACCAAACAGCACTTACGCATGTGAGAAGCTATCAATGCTCCCATTTTAAAGAGGCAATTAAAGAAATAATTTGGGGTTGTAGCTGATGAATTTCAGTTTTAAGAACAGATGTCTGACAAACTACCTGAATACTATATTTGCATAGTAAAAGTACTGTATTTGTCTAGTTTACACAAAAAAGGGAGAAGATGAGATGTACTGAACCAAGCAAGTCTGCCAAGTTTTAATTGTTACATTACCTTGATATTTATAGGCTTATTATATACCTTTTATGTTCAGCACACTGATTGAATACTCCTACCCATAAAATAAGAATGTTTCAATTACTGCTTAAAGGTCAGTCCAAAATGCAAAACAGATTGCTTATTATTGGAATCTGTGCTACTTGCAGCATTATTACAATCAGATATGTAAACATGAATATGAGGAATAAAGCTCTTCTCCTTTGCTTAAACAATATATCAGCTTCAAAGTCCCAGTACTTGCTTGAATCTGATTTATCTTATTTATTTTTACTGTGCTTCCACTCTATTTCAATTAGCCTATAATGTCTCTGAAGGAATGAAGCATTATGTTTAGGGTTAATGTAAAAGAACAGTTTATTAAACAGCACGTTTGTTATACATGCACTTGCTACTATTTATTTCCTGAATTAATTTTTGCAGTACTTTCACATTTCAGTGTTTCTGCTTTATGTCACTTTTCCTTTGATATCACAGAAGGATAAAAATGTTATATGCATGCCTGTTTTGATATAAAAAGAGCACGTGCTGTAGTTTCTTTGCTTTATATCCTTATTATCAGCTGGCATAAACCACTGCATTATTAAATGCTGATTATTAAAAAAATAAGGGTCTAATGCAATCATGCTATATGCTAGCAATATACTTGCTTGTTGCCATTTGCTTGAAAAGATTAGTGCTTGAACTCCCACTAACTCGATCTTCCATAACTTCTTAACTCATATAGTCTTATCAGAACCCTAAACTATAACCCAGAAACTCTCTACCAGCTCCCTAACCCTAAAACTCCCTTTCCACTTCCTAAACCTAAAACCTCTACTACACCCTAATTTTAAGACCCCTTCTCACTCCTTAGCCTCAAAACAGCCTTTCTATTCACTAAACCTAACCCTCCCTGCTCCACATCACTAAGATCCCTTTCTCACTCTGTAACCCTAAGACACCCTTCTCAGTAGCTAAACCTAGAACCCCCTTCCTCTTATCTAAACCTAAACTCTCCTCCTGCTATGTAAGCCTAAGACCCCCTTCACACTCCCTAACCCTGAGAATCCCATCCCACTCCCTAATCCTAAAATCCTGATTCCTAACCCTAAAATTCCCTTCACTATCAGTGCCCTAATCTGCATTCCCACTCCCTCCCACTTGCACACTACAGCTTCTGCATTTACCTTATTTAAACTCAAACAATGTGTTCAGGAAAGCTGCAGAGGCTGCTTTTCTGCACTCATATTCTATTTTCACTACAAGCAGCACTCTACCTGGGCTACAAAACACTTCGAGTTCATAGCTTTGAAACAGTAGGGTTTTAGTGCTTGGGACTCAAGAGCTTGTAGAACACCCAAACAACAATGTCTTAGGTGAAGTATCGCACATCAAAATTTTAGTTATATTGAAGTATCCAAGCATTCAATGTGAATGCAGTGTTTTTAAATTATATTCAGTAATTTCTGTTTGCTGTAAAGTAGGTATCTATTCTTTTTTATTTTTGTTTCCTGTAAAGTGGTTATCTATAAGACATGGTTAGATAATTGCTGCCACTTTTGATTTAATCTTCAAGAGATACAGAAATAAACTGTGAGAAGAGGAAATTCTAAAATTTGTAGTCTCTAAGGAAAGATATATAAACACACACAGATGTCACATTAATTTAGAAAATGGCAAGAAACAAAATCAGTATCACATACACCTGTGTCTGAGTAAAGATGCAAAGTGTTTATGAAAATTCCCAGGTCATGTTTCACATATACACTGCACATTAAGTGACAGTAATAAAAGAGGTTGCCTGCAATCTTATGCTATTTTTTTATATCTGCATTGTAATAAACCTACTTCTTGGCTGTAATCTGTGTTATATATTATATATCCATGATATTCCCATTTCAGTAATGCTTTCCAGCATCAGCTAAAACAAATGTTATTCCTGTGGTGGAGTTACAATTTCTCACACACGTTAATGTTGCCCTACAGCAACTATTAATGTTCTAGTCCAAGTTATATATCCATGAATCTGTTGTCAGCTTAATGTGGTCATTTCAGCTCATCTAAGCAACTGCTGCTGACCAATCCTGGGTAAAACCATATAACTGCTAGACTGCCTTCTTTTATTGGTAACAGTAATACAGGAAAACAAATAGAGATGCAATTAAGTTAGAAGGCCATACTAACTGAAAAGTGAAATGCATTATTGATTCAATACTGGAGGCTGGCAGCAAATTGGAAGTATATAATCTGTAGGCTAGAGTAATAAATTGTTTATGAACTTGGTGTTGTCAACTGACCAGAGGCCGAATATCATGGCCTTGACTTTCAAGCTTTAGTTTCTGAGCAGGAAAATCAAACATTCCAAAATTTCATGTCTGGTATTTATATAGTTATCAAATAATGTTTAACATGAAGGTTACAGCTATATTTTCTCATTAAGTAAAACATGTTACTTTTGTTTTCATTAACCCGCGGTGGTGGTGCTGCGGTAGCATTGTCGCCTCACAGTAAGATGCTGTCTGGTTTGATTCTCAGTTAGAGTGTCTTCTGCGTGGAGACATGCATGAATGGGCGTACCTTCGTTGAAGGTTGTGCGTCAGGCCTGGCAAGCCGGTACATAAAAATCAACTGCCAATCATTAGCGGACCGGAGTTCCACTGTGGCGATCCCTAACCGGGAAAAGCCGAAAGACACAAACAAACAAATTAAGAAAGTATTCAAACAAAGTGTACAATACTACGAAAACAGCCAAAAAAAAAATATTACCATTCTTCTAGTCTGAGACTCGATGGGCAGGGACAATAGTTTAATGTTCATAAATTGATGTGTATGGCATTTGTAGTTATCTGGGAAAAATGCATATCTTTATAGAGAATTTTCTTCAGGCTGTAGTTAAACAGGTCTGCTCTCTCTTTCTCTCCCCCGCTTTCGGTATCTCTTTCTTTCCCTCTCCTTTTCTGTATAAAAAATACAAAGATTTGATCATTTAAATTCCGAAGGTGATAATATGAAGAAGCTACATACAAAGAGTCGTGACTCTGATTAAGGGACATGATGTGAATACTCCTTCATGAGAACATATATGCATGATAACAGATACACATATTTCCCCATCATCACAGAACCAAGCCTTTTGTAATCACACCACCCCCTGTTATCTGAGGTAGGGCATAAAGTCATAAAATTGTAAGAGTCTTCAGCATGATGGCTAGCACTGATTCTCAGCTGCTATGAAATTAGAGGTCAAGCCACATGCATGCAAACACGTGCACGCATACAAATGTGCACATGCACACACATACACATGCATGCACAAAATCAAATTATTCATGAACTACTGCAAATAAAAATGGATTCTGAATTTGATATAAAATACTGAAGACTTGCAAAATAATGAGGCCATGCTTAAAAAATTTACTATCAAGCAGTGAAACGTAATGATTTTTTTTTTCAATATTTGCATACCATCTGTTGAGCAAGCCATCTGATGAACTCATCTCATGAAGAAAATACAAAGCTATATTTTACATCTATTCCAAATAAGACTTTTGCATATGAAATACACACTCACATCTTAGGATACAAATCAAAAGAATAGCTGTTACTGTATTCATTAAATGACTGTGTTATAAATTTGGAACAACATATCAAAAAATGCTAATAAGCTTGCATTTGCAAATGCAGTTTTATAACTTATCATGGGCATTCTTCATTATTATTATACTAAATTTCCAACACACTCCTGATATGAATGTATTCCTTAGGAAGAGCTGGGGCAGATAGGTGTTACTCCTATTTCATACAGTACATGCAGAAGAACCAGCTGAGATAAATTTAATTTATCATAAAAAACATGCAGAAGTGGAATGTGGTATTTGAATGATGCGCACGTTTTTAGCAAAATTCAGACTTTCAGTGAAATGCACAGCTTTGCTTATGTATATTTTCACATCACATTCCAGCTTTGTGGATTAGCAATGTTAACAGCTTTGAACATTAGATAAGGATTCACAAGCCTTGTGCAGGGCTTACTAAGCTGGAAACAGTAGTTTCCAGTGAGGGTCATTTAATAGAAGAGAACATATTGCTGTGCTGTGTTTTATTTTTGCCAAAAGTTAAAAGGAGAGAAGATAGGGAATGAAGTTTAAAGCACAGTGACCATGCTATCGAGGGACTGGGAACATACAATGCTACAACTATTTTACATGTCTGGCTGGGTACAGAGTGTAGTGACCTGATGCTGAGGGACATACCGGTCATGCAAAGTGCTACAACTATTTGGCTTGGTTGGCCATAGAGTGCAGTAAACATACAGTTGAGAGAGAGAGAGAGAGAGAGAGAGAGAGAATGACTTCACATCACAATATAGCTCTATGACTTATATTGCTGGCGGCACAGGGACTAGGCAATCACGTGTCTACATCCATATAATCTCTGTGGCTGTATGCTGAGTAGGTGACTATGCTGCTGCTGAGGAACTGGACATTCGTACCTCCATAGCAGTGTGGCTCATGTGGCTGGATACACTATTCGTGCTGCTTAGGAAATGTCTGTACATAGTGATACATTTGTGTGCCATCACTGGCTGGATGTAGAATGTAGTGAATATGCTGCCAAGGGCTGCAATGGACATAGTGCTACAGCAGTGTGACATGGCTGACTGGATGAACTTGTGGTGTCCACACCACTGAGGCACTAGGCATTCATATTTCCACAGATGAATAACATTTGTGTCAGCATGTAGAATACAGTAATCAGGATGCTGATAGATTGAGCACATACAGAGATACATATATAATGCATGGCACAGATGTCTAATGCAGGTTCAAGGGGCTGGCATATAACAAATGTAAGGAAGCATGAAACCCTGAAAAGTAGTGCTGTTGGACTTGGGTTTACTAAGTGCTTCTCTACATTGTTACTGTTATTATCTTCTTCTTCTTCTTTCGGCTTTTCCCGGTTAGGGGTCGCCACAGCGGATCACATGTCCGCTCATGATTGGCAGTAAAAATGTGAAATGGGGTAGTACATGCCACAATAATGGGTGGATGATTGACAGGGATATTTTGTTTATTTACTTAGTGACATTTGCTTAACAGGAAATCCCACGTGGATAATTGTATCCATTTTCAGCTGAGGCCTGGGGAGAAAAGCAAAGAACAGAAAATACACATAGGTAGGTGAAAACTGACATAATCTTACAGCATACTGTAAATACATAGATTAATACAAATATTAATGCACATGTAGACTGATACATATATACCATCACTAAAACAAGATAAATGCAATATCATGCATTTAAACATGCTGACGTTATAAGTGCAAGAGTTTATTACTCATTCATAATGCAAATGTTGGAGTAGAAAATTCAAACAGTGGAATAAGGGGAGGAGAGAAAGTGAGGGGAGACTGAGAAATAAGTATGTGTTAGAGGTAATAAGTGGAGTTAGATATGGGAGGCAGGAGAAATAATGAGTAAAAGCAAGATTAAAAGTAAGGGAAATAAAAGTAGGTGTAGTAAAAATAAGGAAAAAGAGAGAGATAGCATGACTACAGGCATTAGAGGAGTAGGAGCTGAAAATATTAGCCAGGACTGCAGCATTTGCAAAGCCTGGAGTTTGACAGGATTTATTTTAGTTGCAGTTTAAATAAATTAATGGTACATATTTCCGTGATTCGTGCAGAGATTGTATTCCAGAGTTTTGCTACACAGTGTGAGTACAGACTTTGATCACAGTTTTTGTAATGCTTATAGATATCAAGTAGATTTTTGTTAGAAGATCAAAGGTGATGATTTGGGAGATAGTAGTAGAGAACTGTACTTGTAGGTGGGCAGAAATTAGGATTAAATATGATTTTTTTGTGTTAAGAGAGTTAAGCATAATGTAGTTGGTGGGATAATTCTTGCCAGTTTAGACTTTTTAGTGCAAAACAGTGACGTGTTCTGTGACTTGCATGCGCTGCAGTCTAGTGAACTTGTTGTAATACTTTTCTAGTTTAGATTTTAGGACGGCCTGGAGATTAGTTAAGAAGGAAGAACCATATAATAGAGAGGAGAGAAGGTATGTAGTGGCAAGAGTTACTCTGGTGGATGCAGTAAGTACATTTTTGGCTGTGTTCAGCATTCATAGTTTTTAATGACTTTTTTTTCTTATGCTGCTCAGTATGTGGAGGTCATATTTGAGGTTGTAATCTAGTAACCCCCAACAGTTTTATATGGGACACCACTTCCACTGACATATTGTTTAGGGATGTGATCTTAAAAGTTCTTTTTCAAACAGGTTAGTGATTTCAGGAAAAATAAAAGGAGCTTGGTTTTCTTTGGACAATGAAGGAGTTGGTGGTTACAAGCCAGTTTTCAATAAACTTAAAGGCATCTTGTGTACTCTCTGCTCTAAATTTTCTAGGTTTTCTGAGAGGCAGAAAAGGGCAAAATTGTCTGCATACTGGGCAAGAAATGCTTGTTGCATTGAAGTATGAAGATTGTTTATAAAGATATTAACTATTAGAGGACCAAGGATAGAGCCTTCTGGTACACCTGTAATGGTGGTTAGGTAAGGGGAAATGGTAGAACTCCATTTGACTGCCTGTTAGTGCTCTGACAAATAATTAGTGCACCACTGAAAAGTGGATTGTGAGATACCCATTGTGGATAGTTGTAGTGGGAGTTTTTTTATGCAACACAGTGTTGAAGGCTTTTGATAAGTCTAGGAATTAGGAAGATACTAGTTTAGCACTATCCCTGGTTTTAGTTATGTTATCTATATAAATTAGGAGGGCAGTTGTGCTGTGGTCTAAAACCATGCCAAGTATCAGTTAGTAACTGTTCCTTTATCAGATGCTGGAACAGTTGTTTATGGGATAAAATGGCAATGGGTAAAAATTTAGCTATCTCACTAGAAGTGTCACCTTCATGGAGAGGGATGATGTGACATTTTTTTCCAGATGGTAGGAATACAGGATTCCTATATTGACCTGTTTATAAGGACAGAGGCTGGATATGCAATGGCGTTAGCACCAGTTTTGAGGTATTCTCCAGTAAGGTTATCTGCACAGGGTGAGTAGGGTTTACCTTTGGATAGTATTTTTTTATGAAGGTGGTAGCAACCAGTTTTAGTGTGGAGATGGGGGTATTTGCAGATGGTGGATTTTATTATACATGTTAATGTACTGTCAAACTGTCCACACCGGGTACACCAAAAGCACCTATATTTAAAATGGAGCCCAAGAGGCTAGTCATCAAAACATAGTCTGCAGCATAATAAGCCATGCAGGCCAATACAGTGGCTAAGTGTATGGCAGCATGGAATACCGGTGGAACAGTAAGAATTGCTGCCTCACTTCACTTGAATTCCTGGCTCAGTTGCTGATGTGGATGCCTTCTTGATGGAGTCTAATTGTTCTGCCAGTATCCACATGGAGTATCATTCATTTCTGCTTTTTCCCACATCCCAAAAACATAGCTGAATTAGCAATTATGTCAGGTGCTTCTATTCGTGTGTTAAGTGTGCATGCATATACTGCAATGGATTGCTTCCCCAGCCAGGACTGGCTTTCTTCCTCACACCCTTTGCTTGCTGGGCTATGCTTTCACTACCCCAGAGTCTTGAATATAGAACAAAGTAGGTATTGTGAAATGAAATAATAGATGATAAATGACTGGAGAAAGTATAAGGCATGGGATAAAGTGGAGTCTTAGGCATTAATTCAGACTGAAGTAAACTATTCAAACAGTGTAAGAAACATCAGACTAGTCCAGCTCATGCTACTAAAAACCTCAGTAAAATGCCACACATACATTTTTGACCAGGCTGCCCATATCAGAGATAATACTTCAGTTGACAATTTATGCATTTTACACACACTTTACTGTTTTGTTACAGGATTGTAGACTGATTAAGGGGATCTCTGAATTAATAACCAAGCTGTAATTTAGCCTGTCTTCTTCTAACTAAAAGTCTGACATCAGAATTAACTGTAGCAACATATCATCTATTTCAAACTTCCCTTACTTCCATACAATGAAATGGATAACAATCACAAATCCAGGAGGAACACACACCCTGAATCAAAGCCAAAACAAAGAACAAATAGTTCATAGGTTCATAGGAAATTGCTAAGCTAACAGCTCAAGAGCCCTTACAAGCCTAGCGATTATTACCTGAATTTAACCCGATTTTTGATCCCTAAGGGCTAGAAGATGGATTTGGTTTGTGCCCATGCTTCTGAGTATTTTACAGAATGCTCTTGTCCATAAGGGACAAGGGCACCACCTCAGGAATGAATTTATGATTCCCCATCCATTGCTCCAAACCAAGTTTGAAGAGGGTCAGGGAAGGGCCCTGCTTTATGTGAATATGAAGCCTGTTCCAGAGAAGGAGTAAACTCTGATATGCATATCTGACCAGGTTTAGACCCCTAGATCAGGTGTCCCTCATCCAGTTTGTCTTGCGAATGTGTAACAGTTCCATTAGGGCTGAATTTGAGACTGCTTTGTAGGTGGCATAGATCACCCCTTAATAGTCGGTAGGACACAGAGTAAAGGGATAGAGCTTTTAGTCTATCTGCATAGGATATGTTGTTTACACCCTGTATTTTGTTTGTAAGGAACCTCTGAGGCTGCTCCAACTGTTGCAAGTGCCTGGTCAAGTACATGCCAAAAGGTGCATTATACTTGATTATTGGTCAGATGAGGGCCAAGTAGAGTGGGACTACAACTTCCTTGGATCTGGATCCTATGCCTTAATATACAAGCCGAGCCCCATAGAAGGACTTCCTTACCACTGTGGACATGTGGTGGTCAAAGTTCAGGCTACTGTTCTGTGTACCTTGATCTCTCACCTCTGTGTCCATTCTTAGGGGCATGCTATTGGTGCTGTAATTTGCAGATGTAATTGACTTCCCAAAGAGTATGTTTATGCTTTTTTTTTTTTTTTGCATTTAGTTTTAGGCCATGGTTCTGGCACCAATCATTTGTCTGAGTCAGGCCCTTCTGAAGGATATCTACATCACTGGGGATTTAATGATTGCTAAAAACACACAATAGTCTCAGAAACGCTAGACTTTTAATGAAGCTTTTGGGCTCTCAACCCTTCATCAGCATACATAGTTCTCATTACTTCACATTTAAATAGAGGGAACAATTAAAAACACATGACCAAACCAACCAATAAAATTCAGAAAATCATCCCATATACTTCAAATAATGCTTTAAATAATGCTACCAGTATAAAACCTGTATTACTAATGCGACAAATGAATAACTTATAATAAGTTATATTAGTATATTTGTAGTTTTGTGATGAGCTGACAAATTATGTTTTGATGTAAAATACTGTTTTTAAAATTGTTACATTGCTTAATAATTGGTTTTTTACAATGAAGTAGATGGGATGATTTTCTGAATTTTATTGGTTGGTTTGGTCATGTGTTTTTAATTGTTCCCTCTATTTAAATGTGAAGTAATGAGAACTATGTATGCTGATGAAGGGTTGAGAGCCCGAAAGCTGCATTAAAAGTCTAGCATTTCTGACACTATTGTGTGTTTTTGACGATATTTTGCTCTATCTTGGTACTTCATTCTCGATTTAATGATTGCTCCCAACTTGCTATCATCAGCAAAGTCATTCAGCCAAATGCCTTCTACATTAGCCTTTACTTCAGAGAACTATATTCTGAACAGGAGAGGTCCCAGCACAGAGCCATGTGGCACACTACTAATGACTGGCCTCTTGCTGGATCTGGATTCTCCCACTCAAACAAATATGTCCTGTCCATGAACAATTTGACTATCCATCTGGTAATGTAGGGAGTTAATGCCCAGTTTTGTGAGTTTATCTATAATACTCCTGTGAGGAACTGTGTTAAATGTCTTAGCCAGGTCAAGGTAGCCAGTATGCACTGATTTACCATCATCCATGGGCCTACTGACTTTCTAAGCAGGCATGGGCTGCCATTGACAAAGCTGAACTGGGTTAGGTCCAATGTTTGGAGGTTTCCTATGTCATTATTTATCAGGTCGATGACCTTGCATATAAGACTAGTCAAACTTATGGGTCTTTAATTTCCCAGATCTGTCTTCAACACTACAGAGATAAAGCCAGTCTGGAGGCTGTCATTAAATAGAGATTCTAGTAGGCCTGAAAGGTTCTGTTTCAAAATATTTAACAGGCATCTGGGGATATTATCTTGATCCATTAAAGACATATTTTAGCTTTAGGAAGGACAGTGCCCACCTGTTATTTGGTGATATCTGGTAGTGGAATGGTTGAGGGTATTTGTTTTTGGGGGGGTAACCGGAGGTGATAGGGAGGTGAAATTTGAGCTGAGTTTATCAGCCATCTGATTTGTTGTATCTTCTGGCTGAGTGTAGGTGATGCCATCTACAGTTAATTCTGCACATTGTTGGGTGTTGCCCTTAAAATAGCGGACAAAACTGAAAAAATGCCTTATGGTTATCCTTAGCTTGGGTGGCTATTTTTGCATCAAAATTCACTTTTGAAGACTTGACTAATCCCCTGATTTGCTTGGTTAGACTAATGAAGAAGTTTTTGCTCTGTGGTGCATATTTTCTCTTACTTCTAGACAGGATTGTCTTTCTTTTGTTGTACAACCTATTTATATCAGGGTTCCACCAGGGTAGCTAGCTGTTCTGGTTTCTAATATGCTTATGTTGATCTTGTACTGACATTTCTATGTAGTTGTTTATATGGTCGTACAGGGTATTTGCATATGCCTCCACACAGGCTTCTGTATTTTCTGGCTTTAGGGGAGGTTGGAAATTAGATATGCCATTACTTTATAGGAGGTAGTGTACCTTAGAAAAGTTCTTAAATGCTTTGGGGTTAGGCAGGGGTTCTAGTTTTATATTTATTTCAAGGGAGACCGCTTTCTGATCTGATCTAATCAGTGAGGACATCACACTTGGGGGGTGGGTTGCAACTCTCAGGTTTATCAGGTCTAGGATATTTGTCCCCCTACAGGGAGTGCAGACTAGTTGCTCCAGGGCATTTGCATTGGCAAAGACTAGAAATCGTTGAGCCTGCATGTTAGTGGTTGTATGTTTCCCAGTTAATGAACAGGTAGATGAAATCACCCATGTGTAAGGTATTGGGCTGAATGGTAAGTGATTCTAGTAAATTTAGGTATGATATGTGGCTTTTCGGGTTTATGGTTTGGGACCTGTAGCTTGCAAGGCTATGGTAATGGATTTT
>NC_056728.1:1922702428-1922704928 GCF_019279795.1 Protopterus annectens | reverse complement strand
ATATATACACATAATTTTTGGTAACTGCTATTAGGTTATGTGTTGACAGTGTCTACATTAATGTTTTTTTACACTAATAGGAATATTCCTTTAAGGGGGCGCAACTAGAACTACATTTTTAATTAATTAGAGTATAAAAAGATGTATTGTATTTGATGTCATTTGTCTGATGAAGTTCTGTGGTTCAGGACAAAAGAGCTTACCAGCTTTCTGTTTGTGGAAATAAATTCTGTTTTTTAACCAGTGGATTATTGGCTTGTTTCTTTGGTATGAAAGTACAATTTGCAACAGGTACGAAAGTACTACTGAGTTTCTGGACACCTTGGCGGCCTGTTTGTGTTTTTTGCAACAGTTCTTTTCTGTGTTATGGTCAGAAATGCATAAACAGCTAAGACAGAAGAAATATAAATAACAATATAGAACATTTCCTCAGACACAAATATATTAACCCGATCATTCCTACCAAAGTGACCTCCATTTTTATCCTTATTTATACCACTCTAGTTCAGGAAGGTTTCCAATGTCCATCCAAATTTAGCTGCCTTCACTAGTTTCTTAACGCATACCCATTTGTTCTGAACACCACTGTTATCCACTTATCCAAAGGTGTTTCCAGGCCCTAGTTGATTCCATTTACTCTAAATATTCAAGTAATGCAGTTCCTTTACCACATCATGGTCAAGCAACCCCAAGATGTCCCCTACTCTGCATAAACATGACTTCTACTTCACCCTCAGATTACATCTTAACAATACTATTGAAGTCCTTCACTATTTTCCACCAAATAGCATATCCTGTTTCTATACTTATCAACCATTCTATTACAGAATCCTCGGTCCCAGAAATTTGAAAATCCTTTTATACAATTCCACTTTATGAAGGAGGCAACTCCACAGACCCTTCCAATTTCCGACCTATAGCCATCCTCTCACCTCTCTCAAAACTTCTAGAAAAATGCATACACAAACAACTTCTTGAATATCTACTCCAGGAAACTCTCCTCACCCCCTCTCAACATGAATTTAGGTCTCATCACAGCACATCCACTATCCATCACCAAGACTATAGCAGAGGCATCTTCCATAAGTAATATACCTCCTCTGGCAACTGAGTTCCCTCCAAGTGAATGGAAAA
This sequence comes from Protopterus annectens, assembly GCF_019279795.1. NCBI lineage: Eukaryota > Metazoa > Chordata > Ceratodontiformes > Protopteridae > Protopterus > Protopterus annectens. The sequence goes on along the minus strand of NC_056728.1, from coordinate 1,922,703,794 downwards.
CTATCTGCTAGGTCTCTGATATCCATCAATGATACATTTCTGGGGGATGATCCCACGCCATACTCCTCAACCTTCCCCTTGAAGAGATAGCTTAACCTCTTTATTTCATTCATTCCCCTAATGGTTCCTTCAGCTCCAGGACTGCTATTCAAACTCAAGTCAGATGGGTCATAGTCAGATCTCTATCCCTTTAAACCACAGAGCCAGAAAAATGATCTTAGTTCCTATTAAATTAGCATGACTTGTAAGTTGTCAACAGTAAAGGATACAGGAATTTTGTGGATTTGTTTTTATAGTGTAGGTATTCACCTTATTCATTGTAATGGAAAAAAATTAATAGTACATGGAGGCATATCATCTGTCAGACAAGCTGAACTGGTAAAAGAGAAATCATCTGTCCATCTATCAATTTTCTGTCCCTTTATCCTTATCCTGGTGATGGTTCTAATTTTAACAAGTTGATTACTACAGACCAGACTTTTCTAGCCTGTCAACAGTCACAGCATATCCTGTAGGATTCCTAGGCATTCACAGAGAAACTGAGAGATATAATCTCTCCATTATCCTGTGGACCGTTTTTGGCTATCCCTGCAGTGAGTGGGTCATGCCTGACACATCTAACACAGGACGTAAACAAGAACTATAGTCACTAGGTATACAAGCTACAGAAATACTCAAATTACGCACTTAACATCTTTACACGTTTATGTTATAGCCATAGCAGTGGTTGCCTACTTTCATCTACATGCTCATCTTGACTCCAAATTCTTTCCTGTCAGGCATAACTGAATGTTTCATTGTGGCCAACTAAATGTTCGTCTTCAAGACAACCCACTTCATACAAAAGTTTTCAACCTTTATACCCCTAATTTTGTGGTCATATTCCAGCCATTCAGTATATAGGTGACCAAGAGGCTGTACTAATGATTCAGTTGTACACTAGCAGTAGGAGGACTGCAGCAGGATCTTTTTTTACCCAACAGTGCTGTGAAACAAGAAAACACATCAACCCACACATCCCCAGTATTCAAATAATGCTTATGGTACCATCACATCCTTTATCTTGATGTTGGCTTTCTTGAGATATCAAATCAATGACTCCTTGTCAAGATCAAAGACATCAGTTTCCATACCCTCTTTTAGCAGCTGAGGTATATGACCATAAAATGGTTCTTGCCCCAGTGCAGTAACAACTTTTTGTCCTCATTCAGATAGTCCATGGACTATGCTAAGGAAACAGAATCAACAGCAATCTACATGACTGACTTTGTCATACACATTTGACACTCAAATTTTTGAAAATGTATGCACAAGCCTGAAACAAAGTGTTAAAAATCAAAACTTGCTACAACAATAATAAAGTGTT